>NC_053493.1:333191942-333451942 GCF_905171775.1 Rana temporaria
ACCCTACATGGTAAGATTGGCAAGAAGAAAAATGGCGCCTCTATGTCATGTGTTTGAGGCATTTATAGCCTAACTCCAGCCAAATAAAACATGGAGTTGAGCCGCTTCTAACTCCACTCCAACCACTCTCTTTAGATGCAAGCAGGGATGAGCTCAGACATGTTTGGATCGTACTCCCAACCAACCTGAGCAATCCACCAGGAAGCCCTCACTGCACACCATCAATAATAGGCAGTGATACATTTCCCAGCCTGCAGCTACACATAAACACGCTGCCTATGATTCAGGGTTGCCAACTTTCAGTAAATTTACAAACAGTTTATAAAATCTGTACTTTTTTCATCTGTCCTTGAACGTCCATTACAGACATGTAGGCTGCATGTCCGTAACTGACATTCATGGACAGATGCAACAATTATGGATTTTACAAACTGTCCGTAAATTTATTGAAAGTTGGCAACCCTGCTATGATTGGCGATGTGCAGTGAGGGCTTTCTGGTGGGATTGCTCAAGTGGCTTGGGACTATAATCTGAACAGGCCTGAGCCCCACCCTAGTTGCAAGGCAATGGATTATGTGAACACATGTCTAATGCTTTGTGGCAAGAAATAAACCCTGTTGCATTAGACAGGAGGTATTGTAATTGGGTAAAAGTAAATAGGCCATGCCACAATGCAAGTGGTTGTTGCACAATGATGTGGATTTTTAGTGGCTAAAACAGGCGGTCAAACTGCATGTCAAATTCTTTCTCAAAAGTGATCCATAGCTCTTAGCCTTAAGAGTATTAGCCATGAGAACCAAGCAGAATATTGTGACTGGGAATAAGCAGCTTATAATTACTATTGAACGTTCCTTCCTAGCATACTCAGATGCCCTTTTCCTTGCCAGCTGGTTAATAAAGAAAGGCAGGTCTTGTGGTGAAAGTATTACTACCGGAAACAGGTGTTCCCTGCATTCTGATCAATTCCCTGATGTCTCTTTAACAATGGAAAGCAGGTTCTCTACTGTCTGATAACAGGGTATCAATAATCATTTATCTGGATTAGGCTATTAGCTAATAGGTGGGCTGTAGGGGGGGCATATTAAATCACACAAATGTTTCTGCAGATCAGGTTGCTGTAAAAGTGTTCAACATCAAGATTATTGAAAAAACACATTTTCCTTTATAAATACACTGGACACATATAGTGGATATTTTAATTTATCTGTGAGAACTGTGAGAAACAAAATTAACAATCAAAGCTTTTGGGGAGTGGAAGTTCTGGCTGATGCGGCACATTTATTCTGCGACAGATCACATATATTTGAATTTTATATTTGAAATTATTATTACAATATTTACCTTCAAGTAGTATTAAACCTTCAGTGTTTTCCAGTTTAACACATTGAGCACAATAAAATAATTATCCCTTAGTAAACGATTTGTTAAAATTCTTATACCAGCACTTTTTTTTTTTTTTAGATAAAGTCTGGTGTCGCTTTTGCAGATTTTAGATGAAAGTAACAGGTGTGGAAAAATTGGTCTTTGGGTGTTGGTGGTGCCACTGTAACCCTATAGAGGTAGTCTTGATGAAAGCAAGAATTGGCCTTACGGTAAAATATTTAAACTTGATGCCCTTGTCAAACAGTTGCGGAAAACTTGGTGTAGCTTGCTGTAAAAAAATAAATAAATTGACGTCCCTGTCAAAGAGTTGCATAAAAATTGGTCTTTAGGTGTTGTTGGTGCCTTCACCCCGTAACCTTCTAGAGGTAGTCTTAATGAAAGCAAGAATTGGCCTGGCTGTAAAAAAAAATCTAATTGATTCCCGTCAAACAGTTGTGGAAAAATTGGTCTTTGGGTGTTGGTGCCTTCACCCTGTAACCTTCTAGAGGTAGTCTTGATGAAAGAAAGAATTGGCCGTGTTGTAAAGAATGTAAATTTGACACCCCTGTCACACAGTTATGGAAAAATTGGTCCTTGGGTGTTGATTGTGCCCATGAAACCTATACCAAAAAATGACTTTAAGATAAAATCAGCAACCACAAAGCTAGGCAGCCTAGACAGTCTTGCAGAGATTCTAGAACAAAATAACACTTAATCAGGGACATCAGCATCAGGGGCTTGATAGCTGCTGCTAATCCAGGACTGATTCATTTTAACAAATGTCAGCCGGTCAACAGAGTCTGTGGACAGACGCTCTCTTTTATCTGTCACAAAACCTCTGGCAGCACTGAATGCCCATTCGGAAAGCACACTGGAGACAGGGCAGCCCAGCAGCTCAATTGCATACTGTGCAAGTTCTGGTCAGTGCTCTATTCTCATGACACAGAAACCCAGTGGATCATCTACTGGAAAGCTCTCCTTGTATGTTTTTGCTCCTAGATAATCTTCCACCATTTGAAACAGATGCTGCCGATATGATATTGAGTAGGACTAAAAAATGTTTAAAATGCATCGCTGGGGCGCCCCCCGTCTCCACCCTTCCTCCTTTGTCCAACAGAAGCCTCAAAAGTAGCTTTTCCATGAGACTGTAAGCTACCAGTGTCTGGAAAGGTTTTATATAAACTCCTCTTTAAGGTGTCCTCAAGATATTTTATCCTCTGCTCCCTCTGTGAGGACAAGATGAGTTCTGAGACTTTCCCCTTGTAACGGTGGTCAAGAAGGGTTGCCAACCAATAATGATCCTTATCTTTGATGCCACAAATTCTCTTTTGCAGGCTTTGAAGAATATGGAAGCTGATGCACCACAAGTTTGCGGAAGCATGAGAAGCAAAGTCCTCAAGGTCACTGAGGATTACAGTATCTGGAACTGCCTCCTCCCAGCCACATACTGCTACCGAGGTTTCTGGTGACTAAAAACCCTCTCTTAAGGTTTGACGTATATCTTCTTCAGCTTCAATGCCTCCAAAATTGCTATGATCCTCCTCCCATTCTATCTCCTCTTGTGTGTTCTGTGGGGTCGTAAGAATGGTGTCTGCATAAAGCGCAACTTGAGAGGAAAAGAAGTCCTCCTCTTCCTCCAGTTGCTCTGCCTCAAGTGCCCTGTCCATAATTCTTCAGCAGGAACACAAGAGGGATTGTGTCACTGATGCATGCATTGTCACTGCTCACCACAACGGCGGATCCAGGGGGGGGCAACAGGGAAATTGCCCCCCCCCCGAGGCAATCATGTCACATTGGCTTTAAAAAAAAATATATATATATATATTTTTTTGTTTTTAATATTTTTTTTTAAACTGCTTTGTGGCAACGGCGGATCCAGGGGGGGGGGGGGCAACATGGCAATTGCTCCCCCCCGAGGCAATCATGTCATATTGGCTTTTAAACTGCTTTGCGGTGCCTGCAGCTCCCGCTGCCGAGTCTCTAACTCTCTCTCCCTCTCTCATCACCAGGGCTGGTAGGCTGCCTGTCCTGAGGCTGCTTTGAGCTGTAGCTGACTGCAGCACTCCCCTCTCTCCTGCGTGTATGACATTGGGCATCTCTGGCTGTGTGTGAGAGCTGGATCTGTGTTCGGCTGTGCTGCCTGTGCTAGACCTGCTCGTGTGATAGCAGATGGAGATGGAACACTGATTGGATCAGTGTTTTGTCTATCACACAAGCCCGTCTAGGGTGGGACTTTGCTAGAGCCGAACACAGACCTACAGCTCCTGTTTGTTCCATGACACACGTCGGGAGAGGAGATACCTGCTGTGTGTGATCGAGGCAATGCCATGGTGAGTGCCATGCACAGTGTGGCTGCATTAATAGACAAAAGTGAGGCTGCATTCATATACAAAAGTGGGACTGCATGTATATACAAAGGTGGGACTGCATTCATATACAAAAGTGGGACTGCATTCATAGACACAAGTGGGGCTGCATTCATAGACAAAGGTGGGGCTGCATTCATAGACAAAAGTGGGGCTGCATTCATAGACACAAGTGGGACTGCATTCATAGACACAAGTGGGACTGCATTCATATACAAAAGTGGGGCTGCATTGATATACAAAAGTGGGTCTGCATTGATATACAAAAGTGGGTCTGCATTGATATACAAAAGTGGGTCTGCATTGATATACAAAAGTGGGTCTGCATTGATATACAAAAGTGGGACTGCATTAATATACAAAAGTGGGATTGAATTTATACACAAAGGTGGGGCTGTGTTCATATGCACAGTGAGGCTGCAATGGTGGGCACTGATGAGGCTGCATTGATCTCTTGTACCATGTGTTCAGTCTCTGACCATCCCTTGTACCATGCCTGCAGTCTCTGACCATCTCTTATACCACGTCTGCAGTCTCTGACCATCCCTTGTACCATGCCTGCAGTCTCTGACCATCTCTTGTACAACGTCTGCAGTCTCCGACCATCCCTTGTACCACGTCTGCAGTCTCTGACCATCTCCTGTACCACGTCTGCAGTCTCTGACCATCTCTTGTACCATGTCTGCAGTCTCTGACCATCTCTTGTACCATGTCTGCAGTCTCTGACCATCTCTTGTACCATGTCTGCAGTCTCTGACCATCTCTTGTACCATGTCTGCATTCTCTGACCATCTCTTGTACCATGTCTGCAGTCTCTGACCATCTCTTGTACCATGTCTGCAGTCTCTGACCATCTCTTGTACCATGTCTGCAGTCCCTGACAATCGTCTACAAACTATGGGATAGATTTATGGCATTTATATTTAAATATTTTTTACTAGTAATGGCGGCGATCATTGATTTTTTAGCGGTACTGCAACATTGCAGCGGACACATCGGACACCTAATTGAGTTCTGTAAGCAACACCTTATTTTCTGGCAGTGCCCCTCCCGAGACTCTGGATCCGCCCTTGGCTCACCATCCTTGTCGCCTCCTCAAATGGTGACAGTACCGTGCATGCATCCTGTATCAGCACCCATTGATGTGGGGGGCAAAAAAGCAGAGGTCCCCGCCTGTCCTTGTGCCATACTCACACAGGTACTCACTGACGGCTCTCTGCTGCATGTGCAGCTGCTGCAGCATTGCCAAAGGTGAGTTCCACCTGGTGGACATGTCACAAATCAGGCAGTTTACTGGCAGTTGGAATTTCCGCTGAATTTCAGCCAAGCGAACACTGTCTGTGTATGACCACCTAAAATGGCCACAGACTCTTAGGGGTCTAGAATGCACTGTGAAGTATGCAGTGCAATGTGGGGCCCTCGGTGGGAAAAAATCCCACCGAGCTACTTACAAACTCGGGTGTTCGTGCTCGGCTCGAACTGTTCGCCCATCTCTACCTGCAAGTAGATCAAATAATTTCCACTTCCTGTAATAGGATGACAACGCTGTTTGTTCTGCAGTAAAATTTCTGCAGTGTTGTCACTCTATGACCATGGTAGTCTTAGATGGACATATATTTTCAGATTGGCTTTAACACGGGCCTAAATAACTTTGCATTAACTGCACAATCATAATCAATTATGTTTGTTTACTATTTTTTTATTTCTTTTTTTTTTTTTTATCTGGCATGCCCCCTTCCCTCTATTCTCACCTAGGTGAGAATGATATGTGCCCCATTCCAAGGGACATCAACTTACAGTAAGTAGCTGGTGGAGGGTGGATCTGGAGGCATGTCATCGGAGGCTAGCTTCAAAAATTCTGGGGAGACAGCTAGCTCCTCGATGACAGCAGAGAAAGATGGTGTTACAGACATGGTGTGCAGTGGAGGAACAGCGGATCACAACAGGGCAATGCTAGATTCACTAGAGCGCTCAGGTGCGGAATTTGGAACAGCAAGCTGACTGTGTGAGGTATATCCCATCCTGAACAGCACTACATTAGGCTTTTTCAAAGCCTTACTAAGGTAAGGGGCTGGTGGAAACGCTTATCCCACACTTGCACTGAGAGACGAGTGGCATCTATTATCTTCTTTTTAAGCACGTGTGCATGTTTATTTTGATGCACTGAATCATCGATTGTTGGTGGAGCACATAATACACTTTGGAAATCAGCGATTGAAGTTTTAAAGAAATACATTTTGAACTTTGGACTTCGTTGTATTTGCACAATTGTGCATTTGTCACTTTGGCATGTTTTTTATTTTTTATTTTTTCTAACAGTATATTTGATTTTAATCCCTTAAGGGATTTACTGTATGGGACACATATTTTTTCACCGCTACTATTTCACTGCAAAATAATTTTGGACTTTATTTTCACTGATGCATGAATTGTATTTTTATTTTTTAGATTTCTCACTGGATTTCATTATTCCTTTCACTGATAATTATTATATATATCTTTTTGCGCATTGCACTTTATATTGATGTAGCATCATTTTAGGAATCTTTATTCACAATTTATTATATTTTTTGGTCAACGATATATTTTTATTCCTCATCATATTTATGGATTTTTTTGGTAGCACGATGCTCTTGGTGGCACGTTTGTCTACTCAATCAGTTTTTTATTATTAATATTTCACTCTCTTTACCCTCTACATCAATTGATTGATGCTGGGCGGGTTTGACTTGAAGTGGAACATATATACTTACAGATATTTTTGGATACTCATACATGATTTTACTTTCTTGATCTATTTTTAGATAGTTCCTAGCAAGTGCCATCACGTTATCTTACCGCATTACCACTTACCATATTTGATTTTTAAATATTGGGTGGTTATTTCTTTGGACATTTTGAGTGGAAAACCTTTAGACCTACAGTCGGTGGTGGCTTGACGTTTTTACATTTATACTTTTTTGGATTGTCATTTTATTTAAATAGTTTTATTGGGCAAGCGCTACTACACCCTACCTGTAATTCATTTATTTTGAGTGCGTGAGCATTTTTAGTAGTGGCAGCTGCGTATTAGTTGTTATTTATAGTTTATTTCTACCTTGGGTAGGTTGATTTGCGCATTAGTTCCCCCCCTTTTTTCATAGGTGGCAATTATATTTCAGCTCAACCCAGTAGACAATGTTAGAGAGACTTAAAAGCAAAATTATGCCCGGGGGTAAATGAAGTTCTTGTTTAAATAAGCAACAAATTAAGCCGGCCATACATGGTCTGAAATTTGGCTGGTTCAGCAGGGACCGGACGAATTTCATTCCATATATTGGCAGGGTGGTTGTACAAAGTCATTCCGCCGATCAACTTCTGTACAACCGCCCTATTGCAAACTTTTGCCTGGATTAGTGTATTCTGACAGCAGGGTAGTTTCCGCACTGTCAGAATATAAAGGCATGGTGGGAGGATTTCCCCATCTACCTGAAATCTGTGGATAGGGGAATCAAGTAAATTTTTTTTTTTTTGTTTAACCCACTGGTTGAATGGGAAAAAATTTATCATTATAGGCTGCCTTAAAGCTCAACAGGGATCAATAGTGTTCATTTAAAGGTTGTTAAATGATTTTTCACTTAGCTTAGTATCAATATTCAGTCATGTGCAAAAAAAAAAAAACATAATTTGGCTTGCACATGATAGAAGTGAACACTTTTCACTAAGCGCATACACTTTGCAAAATGAACATTCATGCATCTAAGTGAACAGTCTCTATTCCTTCAGTAAACCAACACCCATGAGTCACCCTACTTATAGTGGTTGAATTACTAAAGGAGGAGAGAATGATTATTCAGCCGAGTGAATGTGTGTCAACCACCTAATCAAGTAAAAATTCTGTTCTTTTTATTTACTGTCTATTCAAAGTAATTACAGCTTCTCCCTAATCACTAAGCTAAGTAAACCTTTACTTAAAGCGGTTGTGAGCCCTGGTTCACACTGGGTACGATTTGGAACGATTTGAGATGCGATTTGACATGTCAAATCGCATCTCAAATCGGCGGCATTTGCCGGCAATTGTCGGCAATGGCACTGTCCTAATCAGTGCGACGCCACATCTGCGATTTCAAAAAGTAGTTCCTGTACTACTTTTTGCGATTTCGGGCCGCGATTTACATTAAATTGCGGCCGAAATCGCGGCAAAATCGCAATTTTGAATTCGCAGCAGTGTGAACCTAGGCTAAAGGAAATTTTTTCCCCCCCTAAATAGCTTCCTTTACCTTAGTACAGTCCTCCTTCACTTACCTCATCCTTAGATTTTGCTTTTAAATGTCCTTATTTCTTCCGAGTAAGCCTCACTTCCTGTTCTTATGTCTGTAACTACACACCGAAATGCGAGGCTTTCTCCCGTGCTAGGCGCAGAACTCTGGGCTTTTGTCTCTATTGTGGAGGCAAGGGTCACTTTCGTGACTCCTGCTCGCTTTGCCCGGGAAACGCTTGTGTCTTATACATTTAGAAGGTAGAGTATTGGACCCGGTGTTCCTCATGTAGGCAGTTCTCCTCAATCAACCCTTGCATATCTGGATTCCGGGGCTGCCGGCAATTTTATGGACTGGGGAACTGCTTCTTTTATGAAGCTTACCCTTTCACCCCTCACTACGCCGTTGGTAGTCACGGCAAGTGATGGCACTGTCCTTCCAGGGGGCCCTATTCACTTCCAGATGCTGTCTATTAGGATGTCGGTAGGGATTCTCCACCAGGAGTGGATATCCTTTCTTATTCTACCCAAAGCCTCTACCACCATTGTTTTGGGCCTTCCTTGGCTACAGCTCCACTCTCCCCATGTGGACTGGGTCTCTGGGGAGATTCTCCATTTTCACCAAGTTGGATCTCAGGGGCGTGTACAACCTCATTCGAATACGAGAGGGTGACAAATGGAAGACTGCATTAGCACTCGAGACGGCCATTATGAATACCTGGTTATGCCATTTGGGTTGTGTAATGCCCCAGCTGTGTTTCAAAACTTTGTCAATGAAATCTTCAGGGACCTGCTTTACCAGTTTGTTGTCATCTATCTGGATGACATTCTTATCTTTTCTGAAAAACTGCTCGTCCACAGAAACTGCTCTGTCCGCACTGTTCTTCAGCGCCTTAGAGAGAATAATCTCTATGCCAAGTTGGAGAAGGAGAAATGTTCCTTTGAATGTTCTGAGGTCCTATTTCTGGGATGCTTTGTCTCAAGTTTGGGTCTTCGTATGGATCCTGTTCATGTTCATAAGGAATTTCTCTTCCATTGCCGCGCCTATTATCGCTTTGACCAAGAAGGGTGCTAATACCAAAGACTGACTTCCCGAAGCTGTCTCTGCGTTTTACGACCTGAAACAGGCATTTGTTTCTGGACCTCTCTTGAGGAGACCCAATTCTGGGGATGCATTCTTTATTGAAGTGGACGCTTCCTCAATAGGGGTGGGAGCTGTGCTTTTTCAACTCTTTGAGAAGAGACGTCAACAATGATGCGTTCTTTTCCAATAAATTTTCCCAGGCAGAGAGAAATTATGCCATCAGCGAACAGGAACTTCTCGCAATCAAACTGGCATTAGAAGAGTGGCGTCATCTTTTGGAGGATTCCCCTCACTCCATAACAATCTTCAACGATTACAAGGATTTACAGTACCTACAGAATGCTAAACGTCTGAATCCCAGACAGGCCAGGTGGAGTCTCTTCTTTTCCCGTTTAAGTTTCACAATTACATACAAACCTGGTTCCTGCAAAGGTCGGGCTGATGCGCTCTCTAGGTCCTTTGACACTTTGGCTCAGGTTCAGGAGTGGACTCCTCGTCCAATCATCCCAACCTCATGCATTGTTGCCCATTCTACCACCCTGGACTTAAAAATTCCTCCTGGTAAGACCTTTGTCCCCACTGAATTAAGAGCTAAGATCCTTCGTTGGGGAAATGACTCCAAGGTGGCGGGCCACGCTGGATTCCTCCGGTCCTCCTTACTCATTAGTCGTCACTACTGGTGGCCTAATCTCCACTCGGATGTCAAAGACTATGTCAAGGCTTGTCATGTTTGTGCTCAGTCTAAATCCTCCACACAAGCTCCTGCTGGTCTCCTCATGCCCTTGCCCATTCCTAAGGAGCCCTGGGCTCATATTGCCATGGATTTTATTACCAATCTCCCTTTCGATGACATCATGTTCTCTCTCCTCACTCACTTAATAAAAATACAAGGCTTCTTGTGAATGGCTGAGAAGGACTCAGCCTGATTACATTTTGTTCTGGCAGCAGATAGAAATTCTCAGAGCTTTTTTTCTCAGAAAATAGGTGCAGGAACTCAACCACGACCCTGTTCAGTTTTCACAAACAGTAGAAGGGTCTTAAAGGGGCATTAAATATCATGATTGCATTACATACAGAGTGCAGAGTTCAGGGGGTTACACACAGAGTGCAGAGCTGTCACTTGTAAACACAGAAACCAGACTTCTGTGTTTACAAGTGATTGTGGTGAGCGGGCACCAAAGGGCCTGAGCCAGAGGCGGTGGAACTGAGTTCCCCCAAGTTCCCCCTAAAAAAAAGCCCTGGAAATTCTCCAGAGATCTGCCAAACACATTGCTGCATACTACATGTAGCTAATACTACATACAGTAAGACACAACTCTTACAGCAGCTGGATCATTTAGTAGCGTAAATAGTTCATTCGGAACAGCTTGGTTCAAACAAACTATTTAAAGTGACAGGAAACCTGAAATTAGGCTTTAAGTTTTGAAAACAAACGTTATTATTATTGTTAAACAGGATTTATATAGCGCCAACAGTTTGCACAGAGCTTTGCAATATAAAGGGGGACAATACAGCAACAATACAAGAAGGTAAGGAGGGCCCTGCACCTGAGAGTTTACAATCTAATAGAGTTATGCCCCATACACACGATCAGATTATCGGATGATAAAAATTGCTTTCAGATAGATCGTATCGATAATCTGATCGTTAGAAGACAGCTTTCGACAGCCGATCACGACAGTCCGTCCAACAAAATCTGAAGGGGCAAACACGAAAACTTTCCTCGGATGACAGCCCATCGTACAAAAAATTGTGTAATCAGTACAGTATGAGTCTGCTAAAAATCGATAGACAAACACCACGCATGATCGGAAACACAAAAATAACCCGGAAGGAGATGAGAGAACGTAAACAATGTTTGCACCGCGAAAATGCTCCTATATACGAAGAGAAACTCGCCCGTAGCCGATCATAATATTCCCCAAGAATTAATCAACACACGATAATGTTGTAGTTAATTATTTATCATGATATTACTTGAAGAGTATATAATTATATTTATTATGTAATTTATTGATTGCACTGTAACAATTGTTACCCAAATAAAAAAAATAAAGCTTTAAAAAATATTTTTAAATCAGATCATGTTTATTAAAGTTTTTAAAGTATTAAAGTGAACAGATAGCCGAAAGGCGTGGCAGAGACAGGGGTGTTTGACATCATTTCCAATACGTAGCTACGCACACCGGAAGGTTTTTCCTGGAATCATACAACAAAAATCTTAACTTAATAGAGCACATTTTGCATTGTTGTATTCGACATTAGTTTTATGCAACCAAAGTCGGACGATCTGTCGTACGATAATCTGATCGTGTGTCCCGGTCTTAGTAAAAAATATATATATATATATATATATATATATATATATATATATATATATATATATATATATATATATATATATATATTATATTCACACTGTCAAGTTTTCAATGAAAAATAAAATTACAGTTACAATAAAGGGGTTGTAAAGGTTCGTTTTTTATTTTCGAAATAGGTTCCATTAACCTAGTGCATTGTTGATTCACTTACCTTTCGATTTCCCTTCTAAATGTTTATATTTCTTTGTCTGAATTTCTCACTTCCTGTTTCTTCTCAGTAAGCTTGCCCCCACCATCCGAGCCATTCTAGCTGGGGGTAAGTCAGCCAGAACAGCTTACTGAGGAGGAACAGGAAGTGAGAAATTCAGACAAAGAAAAAAAACATTTAGAAGGGAAATCGAAGGAAAAGGTAAGTGAACCAACAATGCACTAGCTTAAAGGAACCTATTTAGAAAATAAAAAACGAACCTTTATAACCCCTTTAACTAGAACCGATTCCAGAACAATTTACTAATATATCATATATGCTTTAACATGATAATGCGATTTTAAAAGTAATTTTTTATATTTTTGAATCTGCAGTTTCCATTAAAATAATGCCTAGTAATCTGGTCCTTGTTTCAACACCACCTGATATGGGGTGATCCAGTTGCAGGTCTGCATGGTCACTATCGCATGGGCTTCAGATGCAACACACATTATGCAGGTATGGTCCGCCATTCTGAGAAATGCCATACAGTCATTGCTTTCATGCAGGTAGCCAAAAATTTGCTGCAAAAGGTTTGCAGGGGATCAGCAGCACTGAGATACAACAAAGCATGAAATTATGGTAAAAAACAAGTAAAAAAAAAAAAGTAGCCGTTTTCAATAATACACAGAGAGTTAGAAAATGAAACGATTGGGTTGGGGTTTACATCTACTTTAAAGTAGAGGTTCACCCGAAAAGTTAATTTTTAACATTAGATTGATGCTCATTTTGTCAAGGGGAATCGGGTAGTTTTTTTTAAATCGAAGCTGTACTTACCGTTTTAGAGAGCGATCTTCTCCGCCGCTTCCGGGTATGGGCTGCGGGACTGGGCGTTCCTATTTGATTGACAGGCTTCCGACGGTCGCTTACATCGCGTCACGATTTTCCGAAAGTAGCCGAACGTCGGTGTGCAGGCACCGTATAGAGCCGCACCGACGTTCGGCTTCTTTCGGCTACTCGTGACGCGATGTATGCGACCGTCGGAAGCCTGTCAATCAAATAGGAACGCCCAGTCCCGAAGACCATACCCGGAAGCGGCGGAGAAGTTCGCTCTCTAAAACAGTAAGTACTGCTTCGATTTTAAAAAAAACTACCCGATTCCCCTTGACAAAATGAGCATCAATCTAATGTTAAAAAAAAAAATTCGGGTGAACTCCCGCTTTAAGCAGTTTTGCACTACACAAAATAGTTATAACTATAGTACGTCTTTTTAATAACAAGACTTGTAACCAGACTAATGTAACTTGTTTCCATCTATCGGTCTGTTCCATCTATCTATTCATCCGGACAGATAAGCATACAGACAAATGCCAGGTCACATATGCATAATAATTAATTGTTCTATAAGTCTTTAGCAGTTAATGAGGAATGATTGTTCAGGATTACACCAGGTCCAGCCAACTTATTTTTCATGGTAAGTAGATGAATTAAAAAGTACACTGTGTCACAAAAAAAAAAAAAAAATCCCATAAAATAGAAGCATCATTAGAGCTCCATTCTCCAGCTGAAAGGAGGAGGAAAAGTGCTTCTTTGCATGGAAATGTATGCAGGTCCTTCATATGCCTGCCAGATGACCTGCCTATCACTCATATAATTGCTTCCCATCTGGTGTCTGGAGAAGACAAAGCCATGGGCATTTGTCAGAGCAGGGGGGATGTATATATCCGAGCCTTGGTATAAAGAAACACCCCAAACACATGTTGACCCGACCATTTCTTTAGCTTGGAGGGCCATTCATGAATTTGTAAACTGATTGTTCATTGAATGACTCGGCTTTCCTCTCTAAACAGCGGCACACTTCTGTCAGTCAAGAGCTTTATACAAAAGGCAATGACCAACTTTGGGATATCTATCACAAAAATGACCCTTTAATAGCACAGTCACACAATTCATAGCAACCTCAGCATTTGACAATAGCTTGAAAAGGTTGTATTTGAATACTACTTAGCTAGCTTTAGTACAAATTATTATTTTATACAAATACAGTGACAGAAGAAAACTGTGCTTCAAAATACATCCAATTTATACTATATATATATTTATATATACAAAACACAGAGCTGAAAAGTGCTTTAGATGGTAAGTCTGCCTTTATCTAATATTTCAGTTATGGGTGTCCCATTGGAGAGATTTTCCTTCATTTCTTGTCCCATAGCCAAAACAGAAAGTATGGGGATATTCCAAAAGTGAGGGATTGTCTAAGGCCGCGTACACACGGTCGGACAAAACCGATGAGAATGGACCAAGGTTCAGTTTCATTGGTCCAAACCGACCGTGTGTATAGCCCATCGGTCTGTTGTCCTTCGGTCCAAAATTTTAAAACTTGCTTCAAAATCGAACCGATGGACCGATGCCCGATCGGTCCAAACCGATGGTTAGTACAGAAAGCATCGGTTCAAAACCCACGCATGCTCAGAATCAAGTCGACGCATGCTTGGAAGCATTGAACTTCGTTTTATTCAGCATGTCGTGTGTTTGACGTCACCGCGTTCTGAGCCGATCGGTTTTTGGAACGATGGTGTGTACGCACTTCAGACCATCAGGCCACTTCAGCGGTGAACCGATGGAAATGGCCCATCGGACTATTCTCATCGGTTTGGAACGACCGTGTGTACGCGGCCTTAGTGCCCCCAGTTGAGGATTTCCCTTCTATTACTGCTCTGGGGACAACCTACAATTTGGGATTTTCTTTACCTTTTTGGATGATAACAGTAAGCATGACAAATAGAGAAAGTGAATTTCCCTAATGCAAAACAGACAGTAATAAAAACCTGAGACAGATGTTCTAATCCCTCTCCACTCCAAAATAAGAAATAAAAAGTTTTGCCTTTAGTTATTCTTTAAGTCCAACCTTCTCTAATTATCTTGTGTGGATGAATAAAGTTTCCAGAGTCATTTTTTTATATTAATTAAAAGGAAATTAACCACTTCCCGCCCGTCATATAGCAGAATGACGGGCGAAAAGTGGTTAAGTTATCCTGACTGGGCATCATATGTCGTCCAGCAGGATAAGCCGCTTGCTTGCCCCCCCCCCCCCCCGAGGGCATGCGGTGCGGTGTGTTGCTCTGACACACCACATCGCCGATCTTGGTAAAGAGCCTATGACATAGGCTCTTTACCATGTTGTCAGCTGCGTCCAATCACAGCTAGTCACATCATAACCAGGAAGTGTTGTTTATTGGCTTTTCCTCTATTTCGCGATGACAAGGCACGGGTAGAGGAGAACCGTTCAGTGGCTCTCCTGACAGGGAGAGTCTGTGCTAATAATCAGTGCATTAATTATCAGTTCAAACCCACCAGGGATGCCCACTAGATGCAAATCAGTGCCCATCAAGGATGCTAATCAGTGCCAATGAGTGATGCCAATCAGTTCCCATCAGTAATGCCTGTCAGTGCCTCCTCATCAGTGCTGCCTATCAGTGCCACCAATCAGTGCTGCATATTAGTGCCTCATCATCAGTGCCCGTCAGTGAAGGAGAAAACATACTTACAACATTTTACAACAGAAACAAAGAAAAACTTTTTTTTTTTCTACATTTTCTGTATTCTTTTTATTTAAAATTTGTTACGTTTTTTTTTTTTCAATGATTTTATTGAACATTTTAAAATAACAGAAGTAAGAAAAACAGGAATCAATGTCATGCAAGTAGACAGTACATACCAAATCCTGCGAATACATCCTTGTAAACCTTTCACTAAGTACATAAGTGAATCTGGTGAGCCAACATATACACCTCAAACAAAGCGACTCAACCCAAAGTATTACTGTGAGCTACCATAAATATCCTGATGTAAAACCCAAACGGATCAAGCGCCGTAACCCTCATCCCCCGAAAAGCCCCAAAGGGATCACACTGCATCCCAGGGGATGGGATCACAACGCCTTCACACCTGGCCATCAGCAAAATACAATCAGGTAGGCATATAAGGATTTCGTTCAACCTTGTTAAGTACCCATAATATTTTTTTTATTTTATTACCAAAATATAGAAAAACTGTTGTGATCAAATATCACCAAAAGAAAGCTCTATTTGTGGGGAAAAAATTATAAAAATGTAGTTTGGGTACAGTGTTGTATGACCGTGTAATTATCATTCAAAATGTGACAGCACTGAAAGCTTAAAATTGGCCTGGGCAGGAAAGGGGTGAAAGTGCCCTGTATTGAAGTGGTTAAAGATGATTAACAGTTCTAAAAATCTACAATGATTACATAAAAACATAGGTATATTATACAGATCAAATACACAGGTTAGGCACAAGTAAGCATCAACACCCACATTTGTTAACACGTTTCTCGGTCCACAACTGTTTCCTCAGGACTGAGCAATGAAATATATTTTTTATTGATCTGTCTAAGATAAATAAGTGCGAAATACATAATATCATACAAACAACTTATTCAACTTACACCCCATTGTAAAATGGAACAATGGCTATTTTTTTGCAGCAGAGGAAATATTGATGTACTTGCACCACATTGACATATGGCCCAGGTACATTGATGATATTTTGCTTTTCTGGTCCGGTCTGGTCCAACCGTTGACTGAGTTAATATGAGCTTTATACAACAACCCATCTAATTTAGCTTTTTCAATGATTTACTGGAAAAAAAATCCTTATTGTTCTTGGACCTAAAGATTTATAGGAAACAAAAAGGCAAATAGCCACTAACCTGTATAGAAAAGAAACATTGAGTAATTAATTGCTGCACTTTAACAGTGCGCAATTATGGGATTTAATCAAGAGCATACCAGTAGGGCAATATATGCAGATTTGTTGCAACTTACCAACAATAGGGGATTTGAAGAATTCCTGTGCGTTTTTCAGTGTTCCAGTACAGTATTTTTGACTGGGACTTAGTAGTCAATGTTAAAAGGGTGGTTAAGTCAGAAGGTTTTTTAACTTAATACATTCTATGCATTAAAGTGGAGTTCCACCCATTTTTTTTATGTTTGTCTGTGCTGCATGTCCTAATCTCATAGTGTCCGGAATGGACAATTTTTATTTATTTTGTTGCTTGTAAATACCTTTATTTTGTAGTCCTTCATTACTTCCTTCTCCTTATTAGCCTAGGCTATTAAGTCACAAGGCTATTCGCAAGGGTTTCTGGGATAGGCATCATGTATCCCAGGAGTCCTTGCAAATAGCCTATTTGCATAGAGAAGGGGCGGCAACTTCCTCTGACACTCCCGTTGCTATGGAAACCTGACTGAAACCTATTACATCGCTTGTGCAGCACGGAGCATGTGCGAGATCTGCAAGGCTGAAATACAGGAAGTCATACTGTCTGGCTTCATGATGCCCACATTTAAGATGGCCACAGTCTATTTCTAGATTATAAACTAACTAAATGCTCTAACAACCTAACAAAACGGACCTTAGTTTACAGACTAACTTTACTAGACTACATTAAGCTTGTGTATTACAGGGGTATTTATATTTAAAAAGTGAAATTGTGGGTGGAACTCCCCTTTAAGATAAAAAGCCTTCTGTGTGCAGCAGCTGTCCCAGCACACTTACCTGAGGTCCCTCTCTGTCCAACGATGTCCACAAGTGTCTCAGCCATCAGAGATTCTCCCTCCTGATTGGCTGAGACACAGCAGCGGCACCATTGTCAATTAAAGTCAGCTAGACAATCAGGGGAGAGAGGAGGCGGGGACGGGTCAGGCTCAGTGTCCTGAATGGACACAGGGAGCTGTGACTCGGCTTGGGTGCCCCCATAGCAAGCTACCTGCTGTGGGGGCACTGAACAGGAGGGAGGGGCCAGGATCACAGAAGAGGGACCAGAGAAGGAGGATCCGGGCTGTCCTGTGCAAATCCACTGCAACAGAGCAGAAAAATGGATTGCCGTGGGTCTTATCTATACATTATAAAGGTCAGGACAGACACATGGAAGGTGCCATTGATAACTTGTGTTTGAAGGTGCATGTACCACGGCTGCCATTATTTCCCTTGCTTCACTACATAGTGAGTCGCTGACCCAGGACAAGCATGAACATATTGGAGCCTGCCAGCTAATTCTTGTTCCAGTCACTCACTCTTCAAGTAGGGAAGCATGGATAGGAATGACGATCGTTAGCGGCTGCTTCTATAGTTCTACCCTAAAGGGTTACTTGTAATCAGTTTTGAGAGATTGTAAATATGTAATTATGTTTATTATCTTTTATACATTTTCTTAATTTGTAGTTACTATAAACCTATGTGCTGGTTAAAAAAAAAAATTCACAAAGCTGTTTTAATACACCATGCATGCAATCCTAAGTGACATCTCATTAAGAACAAATGAGGCTTTCACTCACTATTCACATTTGCATGTTTTGCCCAGATTCTTTTTTTCTTTTTTATCTCTTTAGCTGTGCAATGTCAATGAGTTGTGACAACGGGGACAAGCACCTGCATCCAACACATCATATCACACAGGGGTGAGAGATTCGGTTATAAAATCAACACATTTCTCTGAAATGATCCAGAGGAGGTCTGTGGTCTGGAAACAGACGGGCCATTGACTGCGCCGTGTGGCGCCTATGCTCACAGCACAATCACATGCATTTGCTCTGTAGACTAGCAGGCTGCTTGGATAAAAGGTAATCAATGGGATTATTTCATGCCACACTGAATCTTTACGCTACATACAGCTGACCTGCCCTGGCCATTCAGTGTGCAATCAGGCCCTTATGATTTGCATTTTTTTTTTTTACTAGAGAAAGATACAAGGGCAGTTCATGGCACAGACCCTGGGTCAGAAAGTTATGTAGTCATTATGTGTATATAACTTGTGCGCTACGCTGTGTCCGATACTGTAGATCAAATGATTACCACGAATAAAAAAAAATAAAAAAATTATATATATATATAAAAAATATAAAAAAATACCAGGATAGTGAATGAGATGGTTAAATCGATATGTCAAATATAATGAAGGCAGGGCAGCCATCACAAATTTTGGGGCCCCTTACACAGCTTTAGGCAGAGAATCTCTTCTCTCCTGATGAAAGATAATAAGTGGGGGGGGGGCCTGGGGACCATTGGGCCCCTTACAGGTGTAATGCAAGAATAAAAATAGGGAGGGGGCCATTGGGCCCCTTACAGGTGTAATGCAAAAAAAATAATAAAAACACAGGAGGGGGGCCAGCCAGGCCTGTAAGGGGCCCTGGGAACCATCTGGCCCCTTACAGATGTAATGCAAAAAAAAAAAACGGGAGGGGGGACAACCGGGCCCCTGGTGACCATCGGGCCCCTTACAGGTGTAATGCCTGTGGCGGCCCTGAATGAAGGAATATTGCTGCCAACACTTGTAGTGTCACCACATACACAGTACAATGTTAAACCAAAAGTAGTGTGGCGCTAAATCCCAAAAGATCTATGATGTGACGCTGTGACGTTCAACATAAAAAAACAAATATACATAAATAATACAAATTTGAAAAACATATATATTCTCATATAATAACATTTAAATATTGCTAGAATATGTGAATCTTTAAAGATAGACATGTACAAAAAAAAGAAAGAAAGAAAAATGTATATATAAGCATGATAGTCAGTCCATAACAGCCCTATTGGGCAGTGCATCCAAAATCCAGTGCTGTAAGAACCACAAAAAAGTGAGAATAAGTAAGAATAAATGAAGTGCTGTGTTAAGTGGCATTTTTAATCCGTGCAATCCAATATTTCATCCATGTGCTCCACCACTGTGCGCAGTGACCGCTCACCTTACGATTCAATGTAACTCGCTTCCATTGAATCAGTAATCTCCATTGAGAACGTAACTCTCGGTGGTTAAATGATAATGACACTCAAACGGCCAATACATGGAAGGGGAATAAAAATCCACTTAGTGTAGTAGTACTAAAACAGGCTTATTAAAAAAAAAGTAGTACAGGTACTCCTCACTTAAGGCGGAGTTCCAGCCTTTTTTATGTTTATTAAAAGTCAGCAGCTACAAAAAGTGTAGCTGCTGGCTTTTAATAAACAGACACTTACCTACTCCACGTTCCAGCGATGCGGCCGCCCGGAACGTCGCTCGTCTCCCCCCCTCTCCGCCGGCGTCTCCATTCAGACTGTGGGCACCCGGCCGTGACAGCTTTCGGCTTCACGGCCGGGCACTCACTGCGTTTGCGCAAGCCGCACTGCGCTCTATGAATGGGCGTGTCCCAGGCGATCGCCTACAGGGCGCCTAAGCATTCCCTGGGCGGAAGGAGAAAGTGGGACAGGAAGTCCCACTCCTAACGAAGCCCCCCCCCCAAATAAAATGACATGCCAAATGTGGCATGTAAGGGGGCGAGGAGTGGTTCCACTTTTGGGTGGAACTCCGCTTTAACAACCAGGTTCCGTTCCAAAGTAGGCACGTGCATTTCGTTTCGTTCCGAATCGAAATTCGGACAAATTTTTCATTATTGGGACATTCGGATGCATACGAATTCCCGAATTATAATATTAACGAATTTACCGAATCCGAACGAACGTTTTCGAATCGAAAACCCGCAGACGAAATTCGATCGAACATTGAAAACAACATGTATCTTATACTGTTATGATAAATTTTGCTTTTCTCCCCTTTTTCGTTTTTTTGTAAAAACTTTGATTTCAATATATCATTGTTTTCTGAAAACTATGTTTATTTTGCATTAAATATGTGAATTGAGTACGGTTTCAATGCTCGATTTCTTATGTATTATTATTTCTTCTTTTTTTCTAGTACATCCTGTATAAGCTCCTGATGAAGCTCTATTCAGAGCGAAACATGTTGGGCATCTGTTATACAGGTTTTTGCTGTGGCTCTTCACTGAAGCCACTCATGTCCTCATAGGATCAAATTCTGGTTGTCTGTACTTCCATTTTATGAATTATGTATATTAAATAGTTTTTTACTTCATCTCTCTTGATCTACTTGACATTTATTGAGACACCTTTAAAATCCCAGGGTTTGTTACCCTTCCCCCTATGATGAGAGGGGGTGTGTGCCTTTCCTCCAATCAGCAATTTTAGGTATCTTGGCTGTATGCCCAGACATCACACTCTGTGTTGAACAGGAAGAGAAAATCTCCTAACACGATCTGAACTTTCTAAACAGTATATACATGTGAAGACAGCAGATACTGTATACATATAAAAGCTATGTAGGGAGATTTGGTTCATCCCTGCGTATCATCTGAGGCTGTTCACTTCACTGAGTGTATGGGGGAGTTTACATCCACTTTAAAATCACACAAGCAAAGAACATTATCAGTTTTGAACTTCTGGTATCGTCTGCGACCAGAAGTGAGGTCACCCGTCTCCTCACAATGCATTGCGTCTCGTGTCTGTAACCCTTGAAAAAAGTGAGATTCACTTATTCCAGAAATATTTAAACATTATTATCTGAGAATATATATATATATATATATATATATATATATATATATATATATATATACACACACACACACAAAACTTTTATTGTTGATGCACATTTGTTTTTTATGTTGAACGGCCTCACATTATAGATCTAAGTAGTCATTAAAGATATTTAAGAATTGTACTTACAGTGCCTTGTAAAAGTATTCACCCCCCTTGGCTTTTTACCTATTTTGTTACATTGCAGACTTTAGTTCAATGTTTTTTTAATCTGAATGATATGTGATGTATCAGAACACAATAAGTTGGTGAAGTAAAATTAGAAAAGTATATAAATTACATTTTTCAGAAATAAAAAAAATTATAATTGGCATGTGCTTATGTATTCACCCCCTTTGTTATGAAGCCCATTAAAAGCTCTGGTGCAACCAATTACCTTCAGAAGTCACATAATTAGTGAAATGATGTCCACCTGTGTGCAATCTAAGTGTCACATGATCTGTCATTACATGTTCACACCTTTCTGAAAGGCCTCAAAGGCCGCAACACCTAAGCAATAGGCACCACTAACCAAACACTGCCATGAAGACCAAGGAACTCTCCAAACAAGGAAGGGACAATGTTGTTGAGAAGTACAAGTCAGGGTTAGGGTATAACAAAATATCCAAATCTTTGATAATCCCTAGGAGCACCATCAAATCTATCATAACCAAATGGAAAGAACATGGCACAACAGCAAACCTGCCAAGAGACAGCTGCACACCAAAACTCACGGACCGAGCAAGGAGCGCAATAAATCAGAGAAGCAGCACAGAGACCTATGGTAACCCTGGATGAGCTGCAGAGTTCCACAGCAGAGACTGGAGTATCTGTACATAGGATGACAATAAGCCGTACGCTCCATAGAGTTATGGCAGAGTGGCCAGAAGAAAGCCATTACTTTCAGCAAAAAAAACAAAATGGTACGTTTTGAGTTTGTGAAAAGGCATGTGGAAGACTCCCAAAATGTATGGAGGAAGGTGCTCTGGTCTGATGAGATTAAAATGTAACTTTTTGGTCATCAATGAAAACGCTATGTCTGGCGCAAACCCCACACATCACATCACCCAAAGAACACCTTCCCACAGTGAAACATGGTGGTGGCAGCATCATGCTGTGGGGATGTTTTTCCGCAGTTGGGACTGGGAAACTGGTCAGAATTGAGGGAAAAATGGATGGCGCTAAATACAGATATATTCTTGAGCAAAACCTGTACCACTCTGTTAATGATTTGATGTTAGGACGGAGGTTCACCTTGCAGCAGGACAATGACCCCAAACACACTGCTAAATAGACATGTGCACAACAAAAAAATGTAGTTTTAGTTTTTTTTTTTGTTTCGTTTCGTTCCGTAGATTCGTAATTTCGTAAGACGCAAGTTTTCCTATTCGGGCCAGTTCGTATTTTCGTAACAGTTTTATTTTCGTTTATACGAATGAATGATTCGTAATTCTGTCTAATTTATTTTCGTTGATTCGAAATTTGTAATTTTGTTAGATAATAATTTTCGTTTAATGGATTCGGAATTTTGTACTTTCGCAAATACATTGCGGCGCGGTGATTCGCAATCTCGTATTTTAGTTTCATTTTCAACACGTGGCTAATCCATATTAACCACTTAAGGACCTGCTCACGACTATATAAGTCCTGTTTTTAAAGATGGATATCTCGGTAACGGCAGCAGCTGCTGCCACAACCGAGATATCCATCTTTACTGTGAGCGGTCCTGTAAACGCCGCAAGATCACCGTTATTGGCGGCGGGAGAGGGGCCCCCCCTCCCGCTTACCGGAGTCGTCGGTAGTGGCGGAGGCGATCGGGTCCTGTCCCCTGCTCGGCTGGGATACCAGTGAGGGCAAGATGGCCCCCACCCGTCCCCATAGCAGGGCGGAAGTGACGTCAAAACATCACTTCCGCCCATGCTTCTTAAAGCAATATGACAACATTTTTTTTTTTTGCATTTTAAGTCTAAATATGAGATCTGAGGTATTTTTGACCCCATATCTTATATTTTAGCAGGACCTGTTATGCTTTGTTTTCTATTACATGGGATGATTACATTCCTTGTAATAGGAATAAAAGTGATCAATTTTTTATTTTCTTTTTTTCAGTGGAAAAATTAATAAAATAAATAAAAATAAATAAGAAAACAATTTTTAAAGCGCCCCCTCCCGACGAGCTCGCATGCAGAAGCGACCGCATACGTGAGTAGCGCCCGCATATGAAAACGGTGTTCAAACCACACAAGTGAGGTATCACCGCGATCGTTCGAGCTAGAGCAATAATTCTAGCCCTAGCCCTAGACCTCCTCTGTAGCTCAAAAGATGCAACCTATAGAATTTTTTAAACGTCGCCTAAGGGTAAAAGTTTGACGCCATTCCACAAGCGGGCGCAATTTTGAAGCATGACATGTTGGGTATCATTTTACTCGGCGTAACATTATCTTTCACAATATATTAAAAAAAATGGGCTAACTTTACTGTTGTCTTATTTTTTAATTAAAAAAATGAATTTTTTCCAAAAAAAGTGCGCTTGTAAGACCGCTGCGCAAATACAGTGACAAAAAGTATTGCAATGATCGTCATTTTATTCTCTAGGGTGTTAGAAAAAAATATATATAATGTTTGGGGGTTTTAAGTAATTTTCTAGCAAAAAAAAAAAAAATGTTTTAGTCTTGTAAACGCCAAATCTGAAAAACAGCCAAGGTCCTTAAGTGGTTAAAGCCTCGTACACACGGTCGGACTTTTTGCCAACAAACTTCAAAATGAGCAAGTTTTCAAAAAAATCTGAGCATGTGTACGCTCCATCGGACAAACTTTTTCGGTTTTCATCGGACAAAAGTTCACTCTGCAAACAGACAAACTTTTCGGCAACAAAAGTCCGGCCAACTCCCGTCGGACAAAAATCCACAGAAAAGATTGTTTGAAGTCCGATAGTGTGTACAAGGCTTTACACTGTCCAATGTGACTCAGCACAAAAGAGATAAGCCGATTGGCTAAGATATTAAGTAAGATACATCACTCACTAACTACACTGCCCAGTGCCCATTCGAAAGAACGATTCGAGTACACAAATTTACGAACAGACAAAAAAACGGATTTACAAAACACACATATGTAAATACGAACATACGAATGAAAATACGAATATACGAAATTACGAACAGACAAAGGATTTAAAATACGGAATGCAAATTGTTCGTTATAGATGTTCGTTCTTTTGCTGTTTCGGTGTTTCGTATTTTAGTAAAATTTTCCAATCGTACGTTCGTATTTTCGCGTGTTCGTTATTTTGCTTATTCGTAATTTCTGTAATTTTCATATTTTAGTACTTTCAGCTATTTGGATGTTCGAATTGATCCGAATGTACGATAACTAACAAATTCGTACAAAAATCCATTCGTTACGAACAGAAACGCACATGTCTACTGCTAAATCAGCACTTGAGTGGTTTAAGGGGAAACATGTAAATGTGTTGGAATGGTCTAGTTAAAGCCCAGACCTAAATCCAATAGAAAATCTGTGGTCAGACTTAAAGATTGCTGTTCACAAGCGCAAACCATCGAACATGAAGGAGCTGGAGCAATTTTTCAAGGAGAAATGGGCAAAAATCCCAGTGGTAAGATGTGGCAAGCTCATAGAGACTTATCCAAAGCGACTTGGAGCTGTGACAGCCGCAAAAGGTGGCTCTACAAAGTATTAACTTTAGGGGGGTGAATAGTTATGCACATTGGGCCATATTCTCATAGAAGTTACGATGGAGTATCTCAGGATACTTCATCGTAACTCCCTTTTTTGGCCAGTGTATCTATGCGACTGATTCTTAGAATCATTTTCGCATAGATACACTTAAGATCCGCCATCTGTAAGTCACTTACACTGGCGGATCTTAAATGTAATGACGCCGGCCGCCGCTAGATGGCATTTACGTGAAGGACTCATTTGCATATGCAAATGATCCTTCTACGCCGATTCCCGAACGAGTTCGTGTCGCGTAACCATCGCTAACGTCGTTTGCGTAAGCGGAAACTTACTCCTGCTATATGAGGAGTAAGTTTCCGCAAGTCCCACGTAGGCCATGTTACGGATGGCGTCGGGTCCGCGTCGTGTTTTTTCGCCGGGTACGTCGTTTTACTAAGACGTTCTTGAATACGACTTTACGTCAATGACGCACACGTCGGCGTCATTGACGTTTTCCGCCGAGAACTGGAGCATGCGCACTGGGCTTTTTGAAGCCCGGCACATGCGCAGTTCACTAGAATCGGGGGCGCGCTTAATTTGAATACAAGCCGCCCCCTTGGAGATCCGCCAGGCTACGCCGGGGCATTTACACTCCGCCGTCCCAACTTACGGAGCAAGTGTTTTGGGAATACAACACTTGCTCCTGTAAGTTGCCTTAAGCGCAGCCCGTGGATTTTTAGAGAGAATATGGGCCATTGACTTTTTCTGTTATTTTGTCCTATTTGTGGTTTGCTTCACAATAAATAGAAAAAAACATCTTCAAAGTTGTGGGCATGTTCTGTAAATTAAATGATGCAAATCCTCGAATAATCCATGTTAATTTCCAGGTCGTGAGGCAACAAAACACGAAAAATGCCAAGGGGGGTGAATACTTTTGCAAGGCACTGTATAATGATGCCAAGACTGAGCAAAATAGTAGGTTAATGACACGCACCATTTTATGCAATTACTCCAACCAATTGCCATTAGGTTTGCGAAAGCACGGTGTATCATAAATAGTTGCCTTTTTTTTATTACCTTTTTTTCATCCTGTATTGCAGTGGTTCTCAACCTTTCTAGTGCTGTGACCCCTTGATAAAATTTACCAAGTTGTGGGGACCCCCAACATTAAAATTATTTTTGTAGCGTGCGTTGTCAGCACCCAAAGCAAGACAAGTAATTTGTGCCCCTAATCCACGGACATTTAGCGCTCGCTGAGTCCCTTCCACTCGTACAGTATTAAAACCCCTTATAGTACATTTTAGGATGAACCACTCTCTCTCTTTGTTCTCCTTTCTTTCCCTTTTATCTCTCTCAATCCTAATTTCTTGTTTTTTTCCCCCCATCCCTCTCTCTAGCCGTCTTTCTCTTATTCTTTCTCTCCCCTTTTTTTGTTCCTCCCCCTCTTTTCCTCTCCCTTCCATGTATTCTTTATTTTTATTCCTTCTCCTACTCCTTGGTGGGGGGAATGGGATGAGCGGCAGTGCTGGTAGGGAGTTGGTATGAGTGGCAATGTTGGGGGGAGTTCTGATCAGCCAACTTAGGTGCTCTTGATCAAGGTCATATGCTTATCTGAGAACTTCTAGTGGGGACTTTTAATGGCAACTATAATTAAAGGTAGTGTTACTCACTGTGTCTCCAACTTTGTGTTGTCTTGTAGCAGTGACACCTATGCTAAAATCAGGAGATAGGGTCCCCTCCAGCCCCTCCCACTTCACATTTCTCACCAGTCAGCTGACCTCCAGTCTCTGCCCCCAGCCATGCCATGAACTGAATGGGCGGCTGCGAAGAGGCTGAGTGGGCGGCCACAGGCTCCAGGAACAGCCCAGCTGGGTGGCCACAAAAAGGCTGGGAGAGCATGTGGGCTTCAGGAGCAGCCCAGGATATGGTGACCCCTGGCAAATCATCATTCGACCCCCAGGTTGAGAACCACTGCTGTATTGCAACTCAGTGCTGCTGATCACCTGCAGCCAGTAAGTCTACATGCAATGTACATGTCAATCCATAAAAGATTGTGGCTGAACAATTACCTTCATGGCAGGGTTGATGACCACTGCATTAACCACTTACCATCCAGGCCAATTCAGACACTTCGCTCCTACATGTAAAAATCTACAGTATCTCACAAAAGTGAGTACACCCCTCATATTTTTGTAAATATTTTATTATATCTTTTCATGTGAAGAAATTACACTTTGCTACAATGTAAAGTGGTGAGTGTACAGCTTGTATAACGGTGTAAATTTGCTGTCCTCTCAAAATAACTCAACACACAGCCATTAATGTCTAAATCGCTGGCAACAAAAAGTGAGTACACCCCTAAGTGAAAATGTCCAAAGTAGGCCCAATTAGCCATTTTCCCTCCCCGGTGTCATGTGACTCGTTCGTGTTACAAGGACTCAAATTTATACTGTTAGGGCTCTTTCACACGAGCAGATCGTTCAGGTCCACCTGCCAGTTTTTTTGGCAGACCTGAACAGACGTTGTACCTCTATAAAGCGACGAATGTCAGGGGTGAAATGTCCGCTGACATCCGATCCGTTGAATCCAGACAGATGGAAACCCTATTTTCCATCCATCTGGCGGATCGGGTGAAAAAAGGACAGACAGTGAGTTTTCATCCGATCCCCCATAGAGGAGAGCGGTTATATTCCTATTCTTCTTCTTATGTAAATTTAGGAAAGGATCTAGGTTCTTTTTTAAAGCAATCTACTGAGCTGGCCAGAATCAGCTCTTGAGGGAGTCTATTCCACATCTTTCCGTATTTGTCGATTAAATCTCTTTTCCTCTAGACCTAAAGATTGCCCCCTTGTCTTCTGTGATGACAACGTGAATAACTCAACACAAAGTTCACTATAAGGACCACCTATGTATTTATACATGTTGATCATACACCCCCCCTCCCTTTTTATCTCCTCACATCAAGAGAGAATAAATGAGGTTCAGTCTTACGCCTCACTGCTCATCTCTAAACTTACCTGCTCTGTGCAATGGAATTGCACAGAGCAGCCCCGAAACTCTCTTCCCTGGTCCCTGCCAGCGCTCCTGGCTCCTCCTCTCTGTCCAGTGCCCCCATGGGGGGCACTCACCCATGCACTTATCATCCATCCATCCATATCCTCGCCAACATTCCATTCCCCTGCAGAGCTGTACTCAGAAAGGGGTCGAGTAGGCCGGAAAGGCCAGGAGCTGCAACTACATTGTGGAGGATTTGCAGACTGCACGAGCCTCCTTCCTTCCTGGGGTGAGGGCGCTCACCTTTCATGGTGACTGAGGGTGCCCCCCTCCCTCTTCTCTCCTGCCTCTGAGTACACAGATGTAATGGGAGTGTTGGTGAGCAGAGACCCTTTTACACATTTTCCTTCACATTAGAGCCCCTCCATAAATCAGGGTTCCCAAAGCACCCCTTACATTAGAGTCCACAGAGCTCCCCCCTACAGTAAAATTCTGCAGACTCTGATGTAAGGGGGGGGGGCTCTGCAGACTGTGGGTTCAGATATAAAGGGGAACTTATGGAAAAAACGAGGGACCCGTTAAAATTATGGGCAGTCTTGAGGCACCCCATTCTAAAATTGAAAAAACGATTCTAATAGCTTTACATAAGAACAAAACAGGAAGCGCCACCTAAGTGCAATATATCAAACACAATTTAATTGTTTAAAAGTAATGCACTTACAAACACAAATAAAAACGCCAGCCTACACGCTCAGAGACATCGGAGCTGATGTTTCGAGTCCTGTCCCTCCTCCGGTGCTCTCCTTGGTTCTGCTTCCGGTGACGTCTGCATTCCATGATGGACCTGGCTGAATTCCTGGTGGCCACAGGACATACATCTCCACTCTTTCGCCGACCCGTGGTTCCAGATGCACCCGAGACCGCGCATCATTAGAGATTGTCGAGCCCGTTTTTATTTGTGTTTGTAAGTGCATTACTTTTAAACAATTAAATTGTGTCTGTCTGGTATATTGCACTTAGGTGGCGCTTCCCGTTTTGTTCTTTTTGTCTCCCTTTAACAGAGTTGGCTTTTCTCTGAGGACAGCTGCCACCCCACCATTCTCTCACCTCTCCCTTTTCAGGATACTGTATGGACTAATGAACTGTGACTGTTTTTTTAGACATATTGATCGCCCATTTTACGTATTTAGCTATACCAGTTTTTGCGCTAACAGTATACCCCAACCTTTCTGATTAATAGCTTTACCTAATGCAGCAACATTCACACAAGTGGGACACCCAACTTTGGAGGCGATTTATTCTTCCAAAGCAAATACACATTTGCACACTGGTGTACCGACTAGTATTCCAAGGTTTTTCTTTTCCCTCAATTTCTCTCCATCAGTCAGCTAATGTCACCCCAGTGGCAAGGTAGATGGGCACAGGAGGGTCAAACAAGAATGCTGTGGAGGCAAAAGACATCCTTATTAACTGATTAAGGCATTGGTCGTTAGGATGCCATTGTCTAGAAGGTTGTAATAGCGCACAATGAAAACCTGTGGCTTTGCGTAACTAAAAGGCAAGCTTCATCCACCTCCTGGCTTGTATACAATTTGAATACATTTTTAGGCATTTTGCCAAGGCACCCCTGAAGAAACCTCAAGTTGAAAAAGGATGCTCTAGCGAAGGCTAAATTCTTGTAAACCCGTGTACATGCTGCTAAACCTGCTATAACCATTTCCTCTTTGGAAGATGTAACCCCCTTCATGACCAGGCCAATTTTTGCAATACGGCACTGCATTATTTTAACTGAAAATTGCGCGGTCATGCAATGATGTACCCAAATAAAATGCATTTCATTTCTATCCCCCAAAATAGAGCTTCCTTGTGGTGGTATTTGATCACCTCTGCAGATTTTTATTTTTTGCACTATAAAACAAAAATACTACAATTAAAAAAAAAAAAAAACAACAAAACACAATATTTTTTACTTTCTGCTATAAAAACAAAATGTCTTTATAAATTTCGGTCAATACGTATCCTGCTACATATTTTCATATTTATTTTCAATAAGCCGATATGGTTTGGATTGCGCAAAAGTTAGTTTCCAAACTAACATCCAAAACTAGACACTAATTTTATTTATTTATTTTTACTAGTAATGACGGTGATCAGCGACTTATAGCGGGACTGCGATATTGCAGACATTCTGTCACTGACGCTTTTTGGGGACCAGTGACACCAATGCAGTGATAAAAATATGCACTGTCACTGTACTAATGACACTGGCTGGGAAGGTGTTAACATCAGGGGCGATCAAAAAGTTAACTGTATGCCTAGCCAGTGTTTTACTAAACAGTGGGAGATGTTTTTACTAGGGAAAGACACAAGATCTATGCCTTCCTTTCTGTCAGAACGGCGATCTGCCTTGTTTACATAGGCAGACTACCATTCTGTCTCTCTGTTGAATGAGCGACAGGTGCTGGTGGACATTGAGTCCATGGTACCTGCTGCTGGGCTCCCGCTGTTTGTGATCACAGCAGGAGCAAGCCGCCATTGGTAGCAAGCATGCACACCCCCTACCCTAAAGGGCCAGATTACGTGATCCGGCACAAATGTGCCACCCTGTAGCAGTGAAACTGCTATAGGACCGACTTTAAGCGGTTAAAGCAAGAACATAAACACATGAAGCACAAAGTTGCTTAGGCTCTCTAGATGCAGGAGATGTCATCTGGGAAGTAGAAAAAGTAGTATACCAGTCACCTGTATCTACATTGATCTTGCTGAAGATACCCTTGAAATATCAATCCACAGTGTACCTTTTAAAAAAGTGTTAATTTTATAAAATCAGTAGACCAACTTCTGATAGCTGTTGGTTGCAGAGATCTTGCCACTTGAGAGCCCAAAGGCCACCTTCCTGCTGTAGTCGGTGTTAGGTGTAAGCCCATGCCTCACATGCCAAGCTCCTAGGTGTAGTCCTGCACTCTGAACTCTCCTTTAAGCCCCAATGCCCAATCACTGTCCAAATCTTCCCGCCTCAACCTCTGCAACATTTCCAAAATACTCCCCTTTCCAACCAATGACACAACAAAGCTCTTAAGTCACTCCCTGGTCGTCTCTCGCCTCGACAACTGCAACTCCCACATCATTGGCTTACCTCTAAATAGTTTATCTCCCCATCATGAATGCTGCTGCCAGACTCATCCACCTTAGTATTTTAGTAGCTCAGTATCTGCTACTCCTCTCTCTCAATCCCTCCACTGGCTTCCGCTCACCCAAAAAATGTCATTAAAATACTTACAACTGCTTACAAAGCCATCCACAACTCTGCCCCCAACTACACCACTAACCTAGTCTTAAAATACCAACCAAATCCTTCTCTTCGTTCCTCTCAAGACCTCCTGCTCTCTAGTCATCTCCTCCCATGCTCGCCTCCAGGACTTTTACAGAGCCTCTCTAATCCTATGGAACTCCTTATCCCAATCTGTCTGATTCTCTCCTACTCTATTAGCTTTTAGACGATCCCTGAAAACCCTCCTCTTCAGAGAAACCCATCCTACCCATACCTAACAACTGCATTTTAAATTTCCTCTATCAGCTCATCCCACACAGTTATTACTTTTTGGTTGACTTGACCCTCCCTTCTAGATTGTAAGCTACAATGAGCAGGACCCTCCGATTTCTCCTGTATTGAATTGTATAGTAACTGTACTGTCTGCCCTTGTGCTGTAAAGCTCTGCGCAAACTGTTGGCACTATATAAATCTTGTATTATAATAAATAGTAATAGTAGAAGGCAAGGTTAGCATCGAGGCTCCTGCTGCAGGTGGAGCTCTGAGCCCCCCTTACTGTACAGTATGTTTGGGTGCAATTCGGCGCTGTCGCAAAGGAGACTCAAGACCAGAAGCAGTTGGGTAATGTGGGCCCTTACTTTCCAATTAACCCTTTAATTATGCTGCACAGATAACTTATTGTAATTGTGCTGTACATACAATAACTGCAAGACAGTAATACAAGAGACACCTGGTGCTTTATAGAATGTTTATTTTATACCAGCAGTGTATGGAACATAAAAATAAGCAACATTTATAAGAATTTCAGGTCTATTCTCTAGTGTTACATTAAGCCAAGATATTGACTGCTTAGTACATGAGACTTGCAGTTAACATTATGTCCAGTTAGTGATTTGGGTAACGCAGTAATGAAACGTTATGTAAGGTGCTGACTGATCCCTTCTTCTCGTATTGGGAACATGCTACAATCCTTGTACAGTGCATACAACGCTCTATTATTCCGTCTCTCAATAGCAGCAAGCCGATTCTGCCATTTGGAATAGCAGCAAATCTTGGAAGTGGAGAGGAACTTAAAATATATAAATAAAAAAACAAACAAAACCCCAAACACTACAGTACAGTATTCTATTTACTAATCTGTAAATAAACTGCCAAGCGCACCTCTATGCTACACACAATACATTCTCTAAAATTACAAGCAAAGATCTTTCCTTCAAGACAAAACAAAAAAATAAATATTAAGTGCAAATACCTAAAAAAAAAATAAAAAAAAATAGGCAAAAAAGAAGCAACTGTTGTCACCATTTTTTTTTTTGACGTGCAAAGCTTAGAAAGACCAAATGCATGAAATATCTATATATAGCTCGGCAGAACTGGATTGACACTGCGCATTCCAATCTGAAGTTCGAACCAAGACACCAGTGTTGTCAGTGTTGTCACTGGTGTGTGGGTAAAAGTTGATGCAGCATTACAGTTTAGAAAAGACGCTGCTGACTGCATCTATACAGTTATACAATTCATAACAAAATGCAATATGTGCAATATGTCTTAATAAAAAAGGTAAAAAAAAAAAAAAAACAGTCATGACTTTACGTCTGCTGCATTTACCACTAAGCCAAAAATACAAGTTGCTTTCACATAAAAATCATTAGTAATTTTTATGCGTATCTCAAGGAATTTGACTATTTTCCCAAATGCTTGCAACGACAAGCAGAGGTGCATTTACCGACTAAGGTAATATTCTAAAGTAATGCCATCTGTGGTGCTGGGATCCCTCGAGGAGTGCAGTTGTAAGGAGTTCTCCATTCTTTGTAATGAGTTATCCATTTTTACATAAGCTATACAGTTTCATCTTTATTTCCCACAGTATATAAGAGACACGGTCACTTACCCATTAAGGGGCCTCCTGATAGTAGCCAACCCCCCTTCCTCCCTGCCAGAAAATTACTCTCGGGAGTCCACCTTCAGTAACTCTGGTGTCAGGCCCCGTACACACGTCCGAGAAACTCAACGGGCAAAACACATCGTTTTGCTCGTCGAGTTCCTTGTGAAGCCGCACGAGGATCTCGGCGAGCCAAAGTTTCCCATTGACCAACGAGGAAATAGAGAACATGTTCTCTATTTGGCTCGACGAGTTCCTCGGCGGGTTTCTCGGCGAAAAGTGTACACACGACCGGGTTTCTCGGCTGAATACGGCTCCGATCGAGTTTCTTGCTGAATTCTGCCGAGAAACCCGGTCGTGTGTACGGGGCCTCAGAGTTAATCCGGGACAGAACATCATTAACCCCTACCCCACAAGTGACTATGTTCCAGCATGGTGACTGGCCGTAAGGACCCAAGCACTGTTACATTGTGAAGGTCACGTGATTCCCTATAGCTTTACACCATTATAGCAATCAGGAGGGGCCATCACTAAATGGGTAGGTAGCCGTATCTTTAATCCATTACTGTAAGAAATAAAGTTTCATTGATGTAAAAAATAGATTATTTAGATCTAGCTACATTTTGGAACCCCCATCCTCTCCTCATCCCCTGCCCCCGCCCTTACCATTTACATCTTCCCTGTCATACCATTTTCTTGAGCCACCATGGGTAAATCCTTTATTCAAAGAAATGCTGCTGTTCAGCATGTTCAGTTCAAGATGGATTAATGAAACCTTCCTTATAAGGATCAAGTAAGTGACATGTAGCCACATAGCTTGAAAGGCAAATGGGCAGGGAGGCTGGAGTAGTGTACTGTCTCGCCGGGGCCGACAGGTTGTGAGAAGCCCCCAAGTGAAAGAACATGCCAACCCAACAGGAGTTAGTGTCTACATTTTAACTAGAAGTGCCACTCTGCTCTGCTAACCAACAGTGTTCCCCAAAGCAACGAATCAACTGGGCAGCTTAGAGTTTCTAAAGCTTTTTTATAAACGTGTCATACTTGCCTACTCTGTGCAGGACCAATATTCCTCTTCTGGGGTCCCCCAGCCATAGCTCCCGTATCCTCCTCTTCAGTAAGTACTTCCTGTGGAGGCACTAATGTGGGCTCAATCTCGAGCCACACTGCCTGCATTCATACACACAAACAGTGCAGTTCCATACCCCCCCCCCCCGCACCCTCGTCACACGATTTGATTGACTGCAGCAAGAACCAATGGCTTCTGCTGTTGCCGCTCTATCCTGTGGGGAAAGAGAAGGCTCCGGCATCTCTGGCACAGCGCTGGATCCAAACCGGGCAAAAGATAAGGGAGAGCTGGGGGATCCCAATAGAAGATTTTTTACCTTAATTCAGAGAAAGCATTAAGATAAAAACCCTTTACCTGTAGTACCACTTTAAGACTATCTGCCACAGTAGAAGAACTTGCGTGGCAGTAGGAAACCTGTGATTCTTATTTAAAACCTGTTGATAAATAGCGATGAGCTCAGTCGTATTTAGATCCTAGTCTAAACCCACACCAGGAAGCTGTCAGCCAGGACATTCCTAATACAAGTGGTGTAAATATAAACAGCTGTGGGTTGTGGAATGCCTCGGACTTATATGAATGGCCCAGTACTGTGCCCGCTTTCTGACAGGTTCACTTACATGGATTCAGACTAAGATCCAAACATGCCTGAGCTCATCCCTGTTGATAACCAAGGTTGACCTTGTACAGCAATGACTGATACACAAATAAAATGTCAATGCATATCAAAAATGTTGTGTAAAACACAAAAATGATCTAAAAAAAGAAGGCAAATAGGGGGTGTTGCCAACAGCAGCAATGCAAATTGCAGCTGTTTTCCTATAAGTAGGTAAAGAAAAAGTACCATTGGCATTTAATTGGTTGCCATAGGCAACATCCGTGTTTTTGGTTTAATCTTTTTTTTCCCCCCCATTTATTGCAGTGCAACTTGTATTTTTGGATTCTGCGGTATTTAAATAGTAATAAATGATGCATATGTCAGTGTTCTGTTTAAATGGGAACGCCCATATGCTACAACAGCAGGAAATCTATTTGGCCTCTATAAAATCTACAAAACGCATTTAAAAAACACAGACATCTACTTATAAGTCTAAAATAAATTAAAAGATCCCCAGGAACAAAGTCACCTTGTTCCTGCTCCCTGTACATTACATTCACACAGTACAATTCTCAGCTTGAGAATGAAAATACTGATAAATTCTAACTAGGAAAAACAAAAATCTTATTTCTGCATTTGCTTCTCTATGCATGAAGTACCTTTTGTATATAAATATATAACACTGTAGCTCATTCATGTGTTACATTGCAGGATACCAAATCCTAGTAGTGCAACTTCCTGTTCAGTCAAACATCTACAGTATAAACACATTTTTTTTTTCTTTTTTGGAAACTACGAACACCAACGCCTTCTGCACACGGCTATTCTGAAAATCCAGAAGTAGCTTTCTTTACAGTAATGCAGCAACTATGTTCTACAGGGGATTTAAAAATAAAAAATGTGCTAAATCTGAATACTACCCTCTATGCTTCACTTCTTTTTTTTTTTACTTTTCATTACATTAATAAAAATATTCTTATAATAGTTTAAACCATAAAAATACTACAGGCTATATTTAACCGATAGCTCCACTCAAACACATTAGGCAACGTTGGGGTTGATGGACCAAAACATGAATGTTACTTCTTGAACTTTCATTTGGATGGGGTAAAGGTGGGAGTAGAGATAACAGACTTTTACATCTTATAGTAACCATATTCCCCAATTCATACAAAACCATTGAATAGCAATGGATATAAAAATATAAAAATGTGTATAACCAGGTGTTAAGCAGAACCCTTTGCAGTAAGCTCCTACTATGCTACTGGCTACTTTATTTTATAACAAAAGTACATTTGCCTTGAAACCTATTTCAACAACGCTTACATCTTATTTAACAGTATAAGGTCAACTACTATACAGAAAAAAAAAAAAAAGAAGAAGTTGAGGCCTTCAAAGTCATTCCCTTGTATAAACTAGATGCTTTATCATTCCACATGCAAGACTCCCTGGCTGGGAGTAAAGGTTGCTTTAGTCTCATGAAAGCTAAAAGAAGCGCATTCTGTGCCGTGGTTAGATTGCCAAGTATTTGCTAGATTCATGCATAATGTAGGGCTGTAAAACAAAGCATTACTGTCAACAGGTCTAAAGAGTCTTATCTTAGTGCATGTAAGAGAGGTCACTGGATTGACCAGGTGAAAAAGATCCCACATTCATAATATCAGAGGCCTTGGTAAAGAGCTGCTGGATGACTTGTAGCCATCGAGATATCGTCTTGCCTGCTCGGTCATAATCAACTGGTCTTCAGTCTTTCCAAACACAACGGCTTCCCATTCATCAAATGACTGCAGAGAAAATGAATACAACGACATTAGTGCAAATACCAGAACTATTAGTAAAAGGTGTATAGGAAATTAAGGAAGATATTCAGCCAGAGGAGAGTTATGCATACAAGGGAAGATGAAAATATCTCCAGGCCAATTTTCCTAGTTTTTCTAAACATGCCGCATTAAAAAGATTCCCGACTCAATACTGTGTACCAACACTAGACACACAACACAATCCAATGTTATTTTAGTAAAGCAGCAACCTTCACTGAGGGTGGAAATAGTTTTTAGGGTTCTCATGCCTCCAACAGTACTGAACGTGTTCATGAATTAAAAAACAAAAAAACAAAAAAACAACAAAAAAAACATAGCCCATATCACTTGTTTAAAGCAGAGTTCCACCCAAAAGTGGAACTTCCACTTTAAGCACTCCTCACCCCTTACATGCCACCTTTAGCATGCAATTTTTTTTGGGGGGGGGAGGGAATGGGGGCTTCAGTAGGAGTGGAACTTCCTGTCCCACTACCTCCTTCCGCCCAGGGACTGCCTTGGCGACTTCTCCTCTCACCTTAGGTGGCCCCTCCCTCTAGGCGATCTCCTGGGACACGCAACAAGTCCCAGGAGATTGCCTATCCACTCAGTGCGTGCACGGCCGTGAAGCCGAAAGCCGCCATGGCCGGGTGCCCACAGAGTGAATGGAGGCGCCGGGGGAGAGAGGAGCGGAGCTCCGGGGGGGGTCGCATCGCTGGACTGTGGAGCAGGTAAGTGTCTGCTGACTTTTAATAAACCTAAAAAGACTGAAACGCCCCTTCAAGGTCATGGCCTGCAATCTATGCAGCTGTGGTTACTTTCTATAGAAAATGCACTTTCAAAAGCGGAGTTCCACAAATTGAACTTTGGCTTTTCTGGTTCCGTCTAATACAGGTATTTGCTTCCACTTCCAGCGATATACCATGTCCGGCCCCTTTTCCGCCCCCCCGCTGTCTTATGGGAAACACACAGGTCACAGAAGACGGCAGAGACCAATGAGGACGAGCAGCGGGACTTGCGCATGCACAGTAGGGAACCAGGCTTTGAAGCCGCAAGGCTTCACATCCTAATTATCTTACTGAAGATGGCGGCGCCTCCACCCAGGAGCCGAGTCGGCATCAGGTGAGGACATTGCGGACGCCCTGGACAGGTAAGTGTCTGTATTTCAAGTCAGCAGCTGCAGCATTTGTAGATGGAATGCAGCATATTGGGGCAGAACTCCACTTTAAAATCTTACACACCTTTGTATTTATGCTGGAATATACAGCTGATTAAATGTTCAGTTGGGCTTTAATGAAAATAATATCAGGCATACCATTTAAGATAAAAGACATTAAAAACGTTTTCTGAAAATACCTGTGGAGACTTTTCCAGCTTGATGCTTCTACATTCGGGGCTTGTCTTTTTTCTGGGCCCTGGACTTGTTCTGTGCTTTTTAGTTCTAGAATTGCAGTTCCAGTCTCCCTGTGTAGAAATGGGTGTCATCATTGATGAAGTAGTAGTAGGCCTCTTTTCAGTCAGTCCACGATTTAAATTCTTTAAAGCAAAATGCAGAATTGGAGAATTTTAAATCAGTGTTGTTAGTATATTCATCAAACATGCTTTAAACAGAGGCACTACTTGTAAAGTTGGAGCTGTAGTAGGAAGCAAGAGCTGCATAAGCCAATGCCTCCTCTGTAGTGCTGGCTCCTGTGCCATGCGGAGTGATACCAACACATCTCTTAACCTGGCTAGCGGTCTCCAGAGTGGTGCCAGCTGCAGGAAAGAAGATCTTCAAATCGGTGTCAAGCAATAGACTGGCCATAATAGAATAGGGTTGCTTTCACACTGATGTGCTGTGGTTTACCCACACTGTGGGTGTAGTGCAGTGTACCTGCAGCTTTCCTGTGGGTTTGATGCACTTAGTTCGCCATAGATTTCAATTATATCCTGCTTTTTCTAAAAGGGCAACAAAACTCCAAAATGCAAGAGTTTTGGTGTGCTTTTAACAGATCACATTCTCACCACGCAATTTAAACCTCCGATTGCCGTGCAATGCACACGATAGTACAGCAATTAGTTGTGAGAAGGTGACACTGTGCATGGTGATCTTTGACTTCACCCATGTTCTTCAGGTACATGATCTCCACCGCTTTAAGGTTGCCTACCCCTGCCTTAGAGGTTATAAAACACTTCACACCTGCTCATTTGTGTCAAGCAATCCGAAAAAGAAAACCATAAAATAAGAGGGGAGGGAACTGTGTTCCTCAGTGGATTTGAAGTATATTTTTACTTGTGCATTGAGGGCTACAAATTGATAACAAGCAACCTAGGGATGTCCAAAAACAGTCAAAACAGAAGGGGCGGGCACACCAACAAAAAAAACAGGAAAACCAGCCCATAAAGAAAAAAACATAAAAAAAGGGAAACCAATGGCATACTTGGTTATCTGCAGAACATTCTGACCCTTCAGGGTCATGTACTGAAGGCTGGATAACCAAAAAAAAAAAAGAGAAGCACTTACTGCCCTAGTAGAGTGAGCTTTAACAGGAAAACTCATAGACCTGTACAAGAACCTGTCAAATATTAAAATAAAAAAAGTGTCCGCAAGCCAGAAAAATGCTTTTAGGACCTTCAGGAACAAAACAGGGAATCCATCCGCCTAAAAGAAGCAGTAGCAAAAAAGTAATGGGGTGTACCAGAGGCAGACACAAGGAAGGAAACACAATATACTCATTAATGTGAAAAGCAAAGATCACTTTGGGTAAAAAGGAGGTCGACGAAAAAAAAAAAAAAAAAAAAAAAAGAATTGCGATGCAATTGTCATTTTCACAGTAAACAATGCATTTTTATAGCATTTTTTGCTGTGAAAATGACAATTGTCCCAAAAATGTGTCATAATTGTCCGATGTGTCCGCCATAATGTCGCTGTCACGAAAAAAAACGCTGATCGCCGCCAAAAAAAAAAAGTAAAAAAAAAAAAATATTAATAAAAATGCAATAAAACTATCCCCTATTTTGTAAACACTATAAATGTTGCGCGAACCATTCGATAAACGCTTATTGCGATATTTTTTAACCACAAATAGGTAGAAGAATATGTATTGGCCTAAACTGAGAAAAAAACGTTTTTTTATATATTTTTGGGGATATTTATTATAGCAAAAAGGAAAAAATATTGATTTTTTTTCAAAATTGTCGCTCTATTTTTGTTTCTAGCGCAAAAAATTTAAACCGCAGAAGTGATCAAATACCACCAAAAGAAAGCTCTATTTGTGGGAAAATAAGGACGCCAATTTTGTTTGGGAGCCACGTCGCACGTCCGCGCAATTGTCAGTTAAATCGACGCAGTGCCGAATCGCAAAAACTGGCCAGGTCCTTTACCTGCATTTTGGTCCGGGTCTTAAGTGGTTAATATAAAATTATACCACTCCACCCACAAGCAGACAGTCATGCAATGGCAGCAAAACATTTGTATTAGGTCACAGATATACTTGCTTCAGACGCTTTGTACAAACAGTTATTATAAACACCACTAAATCCTACACATAAAAATATACCTTTGTATTAGAAACTCCAACTTCTGATAAGCGCTCAACACCCTCTTTCTCCCAATCGAGAATTAATGACTTTCTGACTTTTTTAAAGGCAGAAATATGCTGGAAAAAGCAAAAGTAATATTGTTGTTAATATGGGACATTTAATATTCAATGCTGGCAAAATGAACAGCCTACCAGCTTCTTATGTCTCTTGGACCTCAAAGTTGAGGTCCCTGCAGTTGTCTTTACAGTACTGATTACTTTACTGTTACAGTAAAGAAACTGCAGGAAAAAGAGCAAGCCCCCTCTGGCAGCTGACTAAGTAAAACCCCATGGTGGGGGGAGGGCAGAACTAAGGACTGCAGCTGGAGTCAGAGATATAAGAAGGTAGTTTTTGGCCAACCAGCATCCACCACCTACATTAAAAAAAATAATCAGTTTATGACGCTCTTATGCAGGCCCGTCGCTACAAGGCAGGCAAACCAAGCAATTGCTTGGGGCCCCAAGCAGGGCCCTTGCCGTGCTTCCTATATGCTGCAGCCGCCTGAGCGCTCTATAGAGAGCCTGCAGCACTGCTGCCTTGAGTCGTCACTTCCCCTTCTCTGTAGCATGGCCAAGCTCCTCTTCCTTCCTCCTATCAGTCCGGACTCCGACCGGGTACCACGCGGTACAGGAGATTCAGTTTCCTGTTCCCGGCCGGACTGACAGGAAGTGCACACCGAGTGCTCACTTCCTTTCAGTCCGGCTGGGAACAGGAAACTGAATGTCCTGCTGCGTGGTACGGACCCGGTAGGGAGGGGGGGCCAGGAGGGGCGTAAAAAGAACATAGGGAGGGAGGGGGCCCGGGAGGGAGTAAAAAGAACATGGGGGGGTTTTGCCTTCGTGTGTGCAAGTGGGGGGGGTTGGGGTGCCTCTATGTCCATTTTACTTGGGGCCCCCAAATTCCTTCAAACGGCCCTGCTCTTATGGCCTAGTTAAAAAAAAAAAAAAAAAAAAAAAGGGGGTTCTATTTTACCCCTCTTTCCACTTTACAATGGAGGTCATCTTCATCTTTAATGAAGAAATCTGTTCCAGTCTCTTGCTTGAGGACCTCTCGAATATCTTCTTCGAGATAGGCAAAAGGCTGTGACTGAAATGTACAAAAACACAGATTTAATTATGCAAAATAATTTATAATGGCATATTTAAACACTGAACATACAGTATTAAAGGATCACAACAAAACAACAAAGCAGATCCAGCTAGACTGGTTGGACTGATGACCAAAATTTGAAGTTTGCCAAAGAATTTGTAAAATCAGATCAAGACATGGTTAAGTATATGTCTAGGCATTTGCCCCTAAACCTAACTCTCACCCTCAAGAGCATGGTGCTGCATCATTTTATTTACCTTATATCCTGTAGAGCACGTGTCAAACACAAGCCTGTGGGCCATTTTATGTGGCCCTCGCACCCCCCCACCTAACCTCACCCTTTCTCAGCGGTTGTCACCAGAGTGCCGGACAGAACTCCACCAGATGCTGCCCGTCTCTGTGCAGCCACAGAACACCCTCATCTCCACCTCCCTTGGCCTCAGCATTCAGCAGACTCCGGCAGCTGACTCCAGCCCTCCTCTGGTCCTAATGTAAATCGTACTGACTGCTAATGGTGGGGGCTCTTGACAGCCGATGTAAAGGGGTGCTCTAGACATCTAATCCTATAAACCGGCTCTGAGAGCAACTATAATGTTAATGTGGCCCATGAGGAAATTGAGGTTTTCACCCCTGCTGTAAAGAGAAACAGCTTTACAATTACGTGTGTGTATATGTATATATATATATACACACACACACACACACACACACACACACACACACACACACACACACACACACAGTTGTATTCAAAATTATTCAACCCCCACTGAAATTGATTGTTTTGCCCAGTTTGACAATGATTTTGATCATCCTGTCATCCTGCTTACAATTAAATCAAAGAGGCACGTGTAGGTCAGACAAATATAACATAACATTTATAATGAAATAACCACAAATGTCTTTTCTGTGCTCACATCATTATCAGTTTTATTCAACCCCCAAGTGACATTCAATCTTAGTACTTAGTACAACATCCTTTTACAGTTATAACAGCTTTTAAACTTGAAGCATAGCTTGACACAAGTGTCTTGCAGCGATCTACGGGTATCTTCGCCCATTCGTCATGGGCAAAAGCCTCCAGTTCAGTCACATTCTTAGGCTTGCGCACTGCAACTGCTTTCTTTAAGTCCCACCAGAGGTTCTCAATCGGATGTAAGTCTGGTGACTGCGATGGCCACTCCAAAATGTTCCAGCCTTTAATCTGCAACCATGCTCTAGTGGACTTGGAGGTATGCTTGGGATCATTGTCCTGTTGAAAGGTCCAATGTCTTCCAAGCCCCAGGTTTGTGACGGACTGCATCACATTGTTATCCACTATCTCCTGGTACTGAAGAGAATTCATGGTACCTTGCACACGCTGAAGCTTCCCTGTACCTGCAGAAGCAAAACAGCCCCAAAGCATGATTGACCCCCCGCCATGCTTCACAGTAGGCAAGGTGTTCTTTTCATCATAGGCCTTGTTCTTCCTCCTCCAAACATAGCGTTGATCCATGGGCCCAAACACTTCTAATTTTGTTTCATCAGTCCACAGAACACAATCCCAAAACTTCTGTGGTTTGTCCACATGATTTTTGCATACTGCAGTCGACTCTTACTCTTTGGAGACAGCAAGGGGGTGCGCCTGGGAGTTCTGGCATGGAGGCCTTCATTATGCAGTGTGTGCGCCGTATTGTCTGAGCAGAAACTTCAGTACCCACATCTGATAAATCTTTTGTCAGTTCCTCAGCAGTCACAAGGGGACTTTTCTCCACTCTACGCCAGGGCTGTGGAGTCGGTAGATAAATGTTCCGACTCCTCAGTTTTATGTACTTCCGACCCCGACTCCGACTCCCCGACTCTGACTCCTCTGTATTAATATGCAAATGTATTTTATACATTCCTTGAGGGAAAGAAACGCAACCTACCACAGGACTACTGGCTGGGAAGCCAACAGTCTACTGTATTGCACAGTTTAAGCAAAAGACAAACACAATGAAAACAATCAAGTGACTGGATAGTAGCAGCAGGCATAAACATCAGGAACAGGATCTTTACCAGTTCAAAAATAAAAACCACATTATTTGGTTGTTTTAGAACAAAAACAAAGCTTATCTATAATGAACCAAAAACAAAATCTGCAAAACCTAGAAATGGTTTATATTAATCTTGAAATGTAGTTCTAGGCTTAGCAAATGCAAATCAATTCAATGTAGAGTTCTAATGAAGAGAATTGTCTCTGCCAGATCCTCTTTCATAGAAGCTCTTAAGTCAGACTTTATTATTTTTAGGGCTGAAAATAATCTTTCGACACTGACTTGGGTGGGTGGCATTGCAGTAACTATTCTGGCCACATCACTAACGATCTCTGGATAAACAAGGATGGCTTCTTCAACAGTAAGTTTTGATGAGCGATCATACTTTTCAACTTCTTTTAGTGCTTTATAAAACTCCTGTTGGAATTTTTTTATTTGGACACTTACTGGTTCTCTAACATGCGTTCCCTGTAAAAGCAGAACACAACACTATGGAAAGTAGAAGTATTGCAGCTCCTAATTGTGCGTTGCATGCCATATAGTGAAGCACATGAAAAGCATGCTTCTTCACGGTCACTTAACGTGTTCGTTTTGCGGTTACGTGAGGCACTGCATGCATTGGTCTTTATTCTTACAGTAGAGAAGTCATTAATTATAACTTTTTGTGAATTGGGACATTTAAACTTGCTTTTTTTTATTCCAATCTAAATTTAGTAGGAGTCGGAGTCGGTGCATTGTTTGCCGACTCCGACCCAAAATTTCCCCCCGACTCCGACTCCACAGCCCTGCTCTACGCTTCAGGTAGCGCTCAGCAGTCGAAGTCAGCATCTTCTTTCGGCCACGACCAGGTAGCGTTTCAACAGTGCCCTTTGGCTTGAATTTGCGAATGATACTTCCTATGGTGTCTCTTGGTATGTTTAACATCTTTGCAATCTTCTTATAGCCATTGCCCTTCCTGTGAAGAGTAATAACCTCTTCTCTTGTCTTCCCGGACCATTCTCTTGACTTCACCATGTTTGTAACCACACCAGTAAATGTCTAGAAGGAGCTGAGTATCACAGTCATTTTAAAGCTGCCTGATTGGTGCTTATTAGGCTTTATTGCTGCTCCTTGACATCCACAGGTGTTTTCAATATCTGATTGAAAACACTTCAATGAACCTCTGTTCTTCAGAGTGGTAGTCTTTAAGGGGTTGAATAATTGTGTAAATGAAGAATTCACAAAATAAACATTTACTACTGTATTACAAAACCAATTGATGTCATTTTAGTTGCATATGGTCAGGGCCGTCTTTACCGCAGGGCAAATGGGGCAGGTGCCCTGGGCCCTGTCACTGTTGGGGGCCCAAAGCAACCCCCTTTTTTTTAATTTATTTTTAAATAAAAAAATATATATATTTTTATTAAAGGGACAATTTTTTAATATATTTTTATTTTATTTTTTATTAAAGGGACAATTTTTTTTTTAGAGGTCTGGGGGTCCCCAGGGGCCCATAGTTCCCCAGGGCCCCGGATGACAACCCCCCTTTTTTTTTTTTATAAAAAACATTTTTTTTATATATTTTATTTATTTATTTATTTATATATATTTTTTTTTATTAAAGGGCTCAGAGGTCCCCATGTGGCAAACACCCTTTATCTTTTTTATAAATGTTTATTTTTTTATTTTTGTTTATATATTTTTTTTATTTTTTTTTTATTTAAGAGCCCAGAGGTCCCCAGGGCCCTGGATGGCAACCCCCCCCTTTTTTTTTTTATAAATGTTTCTTTATATATATTTTTTATTAAAGGGCCCAGAGGTCCCGGATGGCAACCCCCTTTTTTTGTAATTTATTTTTATTAAAAAAAAAAATATTAAAGGGCCCAGAGGTCCCCAGATGGCAACCCCCTTTTTAAAATATATTTTTTATACATATTTTTAATTTCTTTTTATTAAAGGGCCCAGAGGTCCCCAGGGCCCCGGATGGCTACACCCCTTTTTTATATATATTTTTCTTTATTTCTTTCTTTTTTTGTAAAGGGCCCCCCGCTTCTAAATTTGCGGCAGCCCCCCCCCTGCTTCTCAATTTCAGGCAGCAGCACCCCCCATCCCGGTTCTCTGCTCCAGGGGGCCCATGCCTGAAGCTGTGTAAGTGGCCCCATAATTCCTGATGGCGGCCCTGCCTCCCGTTAAGCCCCTGTGCTGCCCACAAATCAGGCTGAAAATCATCAGCGGTGCGCAGCCAGTGACAGTACTGCTTCCCTTCCCAGTGTTTTAAAATGTACAGCACCCCTGGCTTCCCTTTAGACGTTCACTTCTCCCTTCCTGCCACTGGGTGCTGCTTGCATATAAAAGTGAATTAGAATGTGATTTTATAACATCCCCAGTTTGCTCTTCCCGAGGCTGACTTCTTCATGTCCTGCTCCTCAAGGTATGTCACTGTTTGCTAATCTATATTGTAAATAGAAGTTTTCTGTAGAGTGTGCCCAAAGTCTTTATAATATTTGATGATTCACCGCAGGTCTGGTCAGTGTTTTAAAAAGTTCCTCTATTTTACACATGGCATGGGGTCACAGCACTGTCTGTCCATTCTGCTTTAGCACCATGGGACCCCATGCCATGCCATGTGTAAAATAGAGAAACTCTTTAAATCACAGACCAGACCTGCAGTCCAGGCTGAGTAAAGCCTCAGAGCACATGACATTACTGTCTGTATTTAACTGCTTGATGGGCTTATTTTGGGCCTGGCTGGTTCACATGTATGTGTTTTGGCGGCCCACATTTGCGCAGGCACATCAGCCTATTCATTTGAATGGGCCGCCATGCCTGCGTTTCCTGCAAAGAAAAGCGCATGCCTCATGTAATAGGCTGCGCACACCGCACGCCTATGCCCATCAAGCACTGAAATACAGCACTGTCTGTCCATTCTGCTGTCTGCTGTGACTTATCTGCAGTTCCCGCACTGTCAAACTTGCTGCATTTTTAGACGTTTAGGTCACGCTTTTAAAAACACAGCGCGTTTGTGTGTGCAAGAACTGCAGGTAAGTAGCATGGTGCAAAAGCAGAATGGATTTCAAGGCAACTGTATTTTTAAAATGCTGAATGCACCTTTTTTTCTGCAGGAAACAAAGGCATGGCAGCTCATTCAAATCAATGGGCTGCTGTACCTGCACAAATGAGGACCGCCAAAACACATACATGTGAACCAGCCAGGCCCAAAATAAGCTGGAGGGGGGCCCAAAAAAAATGTTTGCCCTGGGCCCAAACCATATTAAAGACGGCCCTGCATATGGTTCTTTAAGAAGTCCTTGTAGGATTTCATTCTGAATACAATTACAAATGTACACTAAATTCCTTAAAACCCTTTACAGCATTGGGGGGTTGAATAATTTTGAACACAACTATATATATATATATATATATATATATATATATATATATATATATTATATATATATATATATATATATATATATATATAGCGTTGATATAGACCAACGCAAACTTTTCTAGAAGTAAAAAAATAAATAAAAAAACACTTTTCATGATTATTTTTTTTAATCAATATTTTTATTCCTTCAGATTATTGGTCCATTGCATAAGAAAGAATACAATACACAATTGTACCAAAAAAGAAACACATACCGTAACTTTTATAGGACCATACTTTTTCTCCTGGGCAGCGAGAGCATTTTTAAAGGGTGTTGGTGTTCTGGGGGTTGTACTCAGAGACCTCCGTATAGTTGGGGTTCGAAATCTGTAATCAATATATAAAAAATGCCAATACAATATGGAACTTCTCAGTGCGATTGGTGTCAAGACAGATTACTACATATACAAGCTGCATGAAAAGGCATAGCATAGGATCATCAGTACAGGAGTATTAGGCTTCTTTTATTTGGGAAAGTGGGAGTTAATGAACTAAACAATAAGTACAGCAATGCACCACATCCTGGCCATTCTCTTAGGCCTCATTCACACTTGGCGGACTCCGTCGCTACGGAGTCCGCCTGCTCCTGTCGGCTCAGCGGGAGATCAGTCCGCAGATGACGGATGACAAGCTCCTCTCTGCTCACTGAGCGGGGAGGGGCTTGTCGGGCACCACTGTGTCCTATGGAGCGATCTGATGAAAACGGACAGCATGTCCGTTTATCAGATCTTATCCGATCCGCATGGACGGATGGGGACATGGCCCCCATACGTCTGTTTTTAGCGGGTTGAATTGGGTCGGATGTCAGCGGACATGTCTCCGCTGACATCCGACGCTCCATAGCGATGCATGGAGCGGCCGTTCAGGACCCGAACGACCCTAAGTGTGAATGAGGCCTTAGAGTGCACATCAAACCAGTTACAGTATTCTTAGCCACACTGCAGTTAATGTTTATATGCACTGATTATAGCGGACTTTGCTGATTGAGTTTATTCCAGTCTGGTGGTACAAAACTATATTCCAGGTTACTTTGGCATAGAGATTATACAGTCTAACACAGCCCTCAAAATTTCCACTCGCCTACTAGCATTTGGCGAGTGGATTTAGGCTGGGGGCGAGTGATGACAGGGCTGCATGACCAATCTCCCTCCAATCTGTGCCTACACTTAGAGTCCCGATGAGATTGGCGGCCGAAGAGGAAAGGTGCATTCTCTGGAAAAGTAGTCTGTTGAGCCGCGCACAGGCAGAGCAGTACACAGGTGCTCTCCTTACAATTCTCATTAAGCCATGGGACCTAACAGTATGACCTCTCTGAGCCTGCCCCCCTCCCCCGGGCCCCGACCAATGTAGCTGGAGAGCAGTAATGAGTGAGGTGGAGGATTGCAAAAAAAGAGATTTTTAATACAGCTTACCTGTAAAATCTTTTTCTTGGAGTACATCACGGGACACAGAGCGGCATTCATTACTATATGGGTTATATGGAGTACCTTCAGGTGTAGACACTGGCAATCTCAAACAGGAAATGCCCCTCCCTATATAACCCCCTCCCATAGGAGGAGTACCTCAGTTTTGTAGCAAGCAGTATGCCTCCCAAAATGGTCCTCAAAAAAGAGGGGTGGGAGCTCTGTGTCCCGTGATGTACTCCAAGAAAAAGATTTTACAGGTAAGCTGTATTAAAAATCTCTTTTTCTTTATCGTACATCACGGGACACAGAGCGGCATTCATTACTATATGGGATGTCCCAAAGCAATGCTTACAATGAGGGGAGGGAGAACATCTCCAAGACAAAAGGATTTAATTTAGAGATATACTCAAATCATAATAAATCCAACTTAGTTGAGAAAAATAATTTTTAAATTTTAAATTTAACTCAAAAAAGAGGAGCCCCCGGAATCCGAGGGTCTCAAACTGCAGCCTGCAGCACTGCCTGCCCGAAGGCAGTATCAGTATTCCTTCTTACGTCCAACTTGTAGAATTTTGTAAACGTGTGGACAGAAGACCAGGTTGCCGCCTTGCAAACTTGAGCCATAGAGATCTGGTGGTGTGCTGCCCAGGAGGCGCCCATGGCTCTAGTAGAATGAGCCTTTAATGATACTGGAGGAGGCAACCCTTTCAAGCCGTAGGCCTGAGTGATTAATTGCTTAATCCACCTAGAAATGGTGGACTTTGCAGCTGCCTGCCCCTTCTTGGGCCCATCCGGTAGAATGAACAGCACATCTGTTTTCCGGATCTTCTTTGTAGCTTTAAGATAGGCCTTCATGGCCCTGACGATATCCAAGGTATGCAGCAACCCTTCCTTTCTGGAAGTAGGTTTAGGGAAGAAGGATGGTAATACCAAATCCTGGTTCAAATGAAAACTGGATATGACCTTCGGTAGGAAGGAAGGATGAGGGCGGAGAACGACCCTGTCCTTATGAAAAACAAGATATGGTTCCTTACAGGATAAGGCCGCCAGCTCCGAAACTCTTCTTGCGGAAACTATGGCAACCAAAAATACTAACTTCCTTGTCAGTAGAACCAAAGGAATATCAGCCAACGGCTCAAACGGTTGTTTCTGTAAACTTGACAGAACAAGATTTAAATCCCACGGACAAAGCGGGGATTTAACTGGAGGTCTAATACGTAAGACCCCTTGAAGGAAGGTCTTAACCAGCGAGTGGGTGGCCAGCGGCCGCTGAAACCACACTGACAGAGCAGAAATCTGTCCTTTGATTGTGCTTAATGCCAATCCTTTATCCACTCCTAGCTGGAGAAGAAACAGCCTATTCCTAGGCTTGAAAACAGTCTTTCTGAAGACTGCAATATTCTTTCTGGCCACTGTGTGTCCTCGGCGCCCCGTGCTTGCCGTTCTGGTCTTTCCTCCTCAGTTCCAAAGTATTGAATGAGCTATATGGAACAAACAAGGAAGGGCCGCCCCTTCCTTAAGCCACTGACCCGCCCTTCCCCCCCAGCAATCTCAAACAGGAAATGCCCCTCCCGACAGGGGGGGGGTGGGGTTGGGAGGAAGGGACCTCTCTGCTCCAGCAAACTGCAGCCATGAGGAGGTCAGCGTTTTGCCTGCTTTGCAGGCCGTGAGGAGGAAGACTGAATGGAGCATCGCCTGGAGGCTTGCAGGTAAGCACAGCTCTCTGACACACACATATATTTTTATATAACACAGGCCCCACTCAATGCTTTTCCAACACTACAAGGGAGGTCACATCTTATGGGGAATAATACATATAGAGCCATCCTATCTTTATGATATGTGACTAGTTTGCCAGATGCAGTGCATAACTTTAGGCATGTCCCCTGTGACCCCCCAGAAAAAACCTGCTAAGAACCAAGTTCCGCAAGTTTTCCCCTCACTTACCTGCTCCATGCCGCAGGACTTTGCCAAGCAAGAGGCCCAATCTTCCCCCATCTCGGTGGGGATGTCTAGACCTTCAGGCCCTGGGTTCCTATGAAGGATCCACTGTCCTGGGCCCATATAGCACTCTGGCAACAGAAACATTAGGCACCCAAAGGTTTCTAAGTTCTGGGCCCAGGGTCCAGCTCTCTAAAAAGAAAAGCATTATGGGCTATACCCCAAGGGTTTGGGGTCCGGTTACTGACCACTTTAGCGCTGAGGCTTTTTTGGACAGAACCGGTTAGCTCACCTAATCCCAAGGATGTGGAGGCAAGCTAAACCATGACTAACACCTAAGACACTGGCGGAAAAACTGGTACTCCTCCTATGGGAGGGGGTTATATAGGGAGGGGCATTTCCTGTTTGAGATTGCCAGTGTCTACACCTGAAGGTACTCCATATAACCCATATAGTAATGAATGCCGCTCTGTGTCCCGTGATGTACGATAAAGAAATTACCACTCCGGTGCAGCGCTCACTGAAAGTTGCCCTGACATGAGAGCGGCAGCCTTCTAGTTTGTGCAGTTTTCTTCTCCTTTTGCTCTATGTAAGTTTAGCCTGAGCACTGTGAACAGACTGGTCTCAATGTGTGCTGTGCGCTGTCAGTGTGCGCTGTGCTATGGTGTCAATGGCTGTGCAGTTGTGTGGATCTCAGCGCTGGATTGTACTCCCTCCCGCTGTGCTGCAGCTCCTCTCCTCTCTGCCAGCCTGAATAAAAGGGGGAAGTGGGGACATGCAAGCGTGGAGCCGCACACACAGGCTCCTGATGATGAGATGAATGGGAGAGAGAGAGAGAGAGAGAGAGAGAGAGAGAGAGAGAGAGAGAGAGAGAGAGAGAGAGAGAGAGGATGGATGGGAGTTGCAGAGGAGACAGCAAGAGAATGGGGAAGAGACCCAGTTCTAGTGCCCTGTCCCTCTGGTCTGCCCCCAGTGCCCTTTCCCTCTGGTCTGCCCCCAGTGCCCTTTCCCTCTGGTCTGCCCCCAGTGCCTTGTCCCTCTGGTCTGTCCCCAGTGCCCTGTCCCTCTGGTCTGCCCACAGTGCCCTGTCCCATTTTGTTAAAGTTGTTGTTGGTAATATTTAATTTTGTAACTTGATTCTGCATAAAACATTGTCATTCCATGAGATAATCTACGAGGGCGTGTTTACGGGTGCAATTAGGCGCAGGGCAGTGTATGAATTAGGTGGGGCAACTGGTGGCGAGTAACTCTTGAGGCCTGGCTAGTAGCTCAGGACTTGAAATTTTGAGCCCTGGTCTAACAGACTGTCTGAATTTACTGTATGCTACTCTAACCCATGCCAATAGATTGAGCTCATTTTCCACTAAACAATTTTGTGTCTATTTCCTGGTACCATATTACAGCCAAGTTAAAGGTATCTTTACTCATGCGCTTATAAGTAGTACTTGCAGTAACTTCAACCGGGTGTGTCAGAGTGGCTGAGGTTGTTTTTGGAGTTGAGGTGCAGAAGAGAAGTTACCAAGCGGCTCTCTGGGGGGGGGGGGGGGGGTCATTCATAAAATGCAGTCTGCGTTGTGGTTCCTGAAGTTTATTTTAGAGTTTTCTCTGTTACAACACTGCAGGCAACACTTCGGGATAGGAAAAGGAGCGAGCGTGGTCATATAACTTTGGCAGGTCTTGTGGCTGGGTTCTCCTCTCAGAACTGCAGGCAAATTTGTAAAGCACGTGACTATGCTTTCCAAAGTGTCAAAATAACTTTATATTTGAAAAGCAGCTGTATGACCAGGGTAAAGTTATACAGCTGCTTTAATAATTGGCACCAAAGCTTTTATCTTTCCAAATTCTAACAATCGTTCAGCTCTACCAAATATGTCTAAATGCATATTTTTTTGCTGCGTAAATTGCATGAACATGCAGTAAGCAGTCCTTTAACAGAACTTCAGGACCCAAATTACCTTGAATTACTATCTTTGTTACAGAAAAATCTGTGGTTTTCAGCACCGAGGTCCAAGTGCATTTAGATCTCTGCACAGGAAAGGGCGATAATGGTGCCAGGAGTTTCAGGTTCCCAAAATGTATGTGCTGATTTTTAGGGGCAAAGGATAAGATTTAGAAAGCAATCTGAAAGGATAAGTTCACGTTTGGAACATGCAACACATCTTTAGGGTGTAATGCGCAACATGCTCCTGAACCTTGCTAGGGATCACTGGGTTACCCTAATGTCAGCAAATAATGGGTCTATGAACAATAGGGCTTCCCAATAATAGCTTGAACCTATTATGCTTTCTGCGTCACTCTGGAAACCAATTAAAGGCTGTGAAGATGAAGAACGCGATTACCTACCCAAGATTTTCTTTGTCCTCCACAGAGGTCATCTGTTTCCTCAGAGGAGTTGTTAGATACTTCTGGCCACAAATTGGAGTGGAAGTAAAAACAGGATGTTCAAGATTAACTGGCTCCTGTATGTTGCCCATGCTGGCATTGAAGAACTACAAATAAATAAATTTCAGTCATGTTTGGGATATTTCTCATTTATGCACAAAATCATTTCAATACAAAAAAAAAAAAAAAAAAAAAAAACAGGATTAACTACTGACAATACTATGATATGTTCATGTTGTTATAAAACCCAATATAAAAGTTCTAAATCATTCACATCAACCCCGTCTCATTGGAACTCAGTCTGATTTCTTTACCACAGACACATGCAATGGCATAACTAGCAGACCAGGGGAATACAATGGGCCCTTTAAAACAGAACTTAAGTTTTACTATTGGCTACTGTGAGATGGCAGGCTTTTTATTGCAGGTGAAAAAAAAATACACTTACCACCATGCTCACAGCGATCCCCACAATGTAAACTGAACTTTGCATGTGCATTTCAGCATACATTAGATGGCCCGATGCCTGTGTGCCGGAATGACTAGCTCTGCGCAAGAGTGACGTCAAAACCCCCCCCCCCCCCCCTGAACCAATGAAACTGGAATAAAACAGAGGAGAAGATGCCGGCGCGGGACCATTGGAAAGGTGAGTATTAATACCTTTAGTTCCACTTTAGCATTGGGAAATAAAACTAAATAAATCACTGTAGCTACTGCTGTAGGGCATAACAGCTCACCCAGGTATCGAGACGTTGTTCAACGTCTTGCTAGAAACTATAGAAGAATCCCAGTCACACTCCATACAATGATTGGAACTTTTAGCTCTTAGGTACAAGGGTGATAGAAAACGGATAGATCTTTGTTTGCAATGTCTCAGACAACATGGAAAATGAATGTACACACCAGTATAAACCAATGCACTCCAGTACTTTATTGTCGCAAAAGACTCTGTACACTAGGGTTGTCCCGATACCGAGCATTTGAGCGAGTACTTGTACTCGCGCAAATGCTGCCGATGCCTGACCCGATACTTCTCTATTGAAAGAGAGCGGGGCGGAGAGGGGACGGAGAGCGAGGCGAAAAGGGGCGGAGAGTGGGTTGGGGGCAGAGAGCAGAGAAGTCCTCAGGTGGGTAATAAGCGGCTGTAATAAGTTCTTACTGTCCTCTCTCATGTCGCGGTGTTCCCGGTGGCCCCTCCCCTCCTCTCGTGTTATGCTTGTGACATCATCTGAGATGGACGAGAGGAGAGGAGGGGCCGTCGGGGAATAGCGGATTATGATAGAGGATAGTAAGGACTTATTACAGATGTGAGCCCTGACGTGCCCAGTTCCCCCGATGTGCCCTGCCATGCCTAGCACCCCGATGTGCCTAGTACCCTGTGCCCTGCTGTGCCCAGTACTCTGATGTGCCCAGTACCCTGTACCCTGCTGTGCCCAGTACCCTGATGTGCAAGATACCCTGTGCCCAAGACCTTGATGTGCCCTGTGACCTGCCGTGCCCTGTGCTCAGTACCCTGATGTGCACAATACCCTGTGCCCAAGTACCCAGTACCCCGCTGTGCCCTGATGTACCCAGTACCCCCCCGCTGTGCCCTGATGTGACATGCACGATTTCACGGCAGACTTCCTTCCTCACTGGAATTTTGCTCCCTCTCTAATGTTTTCGCTATCTGACTGTAAAAAGGGGCATTCTTCCCACTGACCACCAATGTAAGAGACATTCTTAAATTTGAAAACTGTCACATGACATTAAAAAAAAAAAAAAGTATCGGTAATCGGTATTGGCGAGTACATGAAAAAACCCTACTGTACACCATGACAAACAAAAGTTGTGGTTTGTGGATTCCATTTTCTCTTTAATTTGGGGACTAGAAAACAAAAACTATAGTCACAGCACATGGTTGACCTTCTCTAGCAGTTAAAGAGGAACTAAAATCTGTATCTGAGCACCACAAACTGAAAATGCCAATTCTATTCTATAAACCCACCCACCCATCCACCTAATATTCTGTTCTTTATTTGAAATCACTTTCAAATAGACTCCCCATAGCATTTCCAGCCATGGCCATCTTGGGTAAGGGCAGAAAATCCATCTGCCCTCAGATTATGCATGCAGGCAGGAGGGTGTGCTTAGAAAAAAAATGTCCACGAAGACTCCGGTGATGTATGACATCACCTTGGCCTAGACTAGAAACCAACTAAAGAAATGTAAAAAAAAAAATATAATAAAAAATATATATATACACCTTTCTATCTATTCACTAATGCTAGCAGCATAAGGATTAAACATACTTATTGATTGAGAGTTTAGTTCTGCTTTAAGTTTGTATGATAGAATAAACTCTCTTCTTGCTTCTACAGTTTAAGAGCCTTTTTCACTACTAAAATTCCTAAATTTAGGTAAAAAAAAAAAAAAACAGTAACAATTTTTATAAACAGTCAGCATCTAAATGGTAAAGCTGGACCAGGAGAAGCCACAATCTGATGAACAAGCTAAAAACCATTTGAAGCATTCAACAGCAATGAGAGTACCAACCTGTGATGGGGAAAACGGGATGGATTTTACTGGAGTGTTTTTCAGCATGGTATTGGTATTGTTGGCATCATAAACATTATTCCCTTTGGTAGCAAGCGGTAGCCTCTGTTGACCTTTATTCAAAATTGACGTTGATGCGTTATATTTTGGTGAAACCAAAGTAGTTGATAACACTTTACTGTCCTCGCCAACAGTCACCACATCGATAAGTTCAGAGCTACTATCCTGCGAGGACTCTTGAATAATTTTTACTGGCGCAAGTTTGACAGAAGCAACGTCAATGGATGCATCAATGTTCCCAATTAGAGTCCATGGACTAGGATCCTATTTGGATGAAAAAACTTTTGTAAAACTAAAAGAACAGAAATGCAAGTGGTGGTGAGCGACATCGAAATCTTATTTTACCACCAGATGTTGAATTGACATGGGTTGTTATACATGGCTTTTGAGATGCCACTCTGTGCTACTCTGATATTTGTTACCCATTTTCCCCCCTTCCCTTTTTCTATTCTATGTACCCCTTTATGTTGTGACTTTTCAAAAACTTCAATATACATGAATAAAAACATTTCAACCTAAATTTTATAAAGAACAAAATCATAAAAAGGTCTCAACCTTTCAAGTGCCGTGACCCCTTGATAAAATTTCCCAAGTTGTGGGGACCCCTAACAGTAAAATGATTTCCATAGCGTTGGTTGTCAGCACCCAAAGCAAGACAAGTAATTTGCGCCCCTAACCCACGGACATTTAGCGCTCCCTGAGTCCCTTCCACTCGTACAGTATTAAAACTCTTTATGGTACATTTTAGGATGTACCATTCTTTCTCTTTGTTCTCCTTTCTTTCCCTTTCATCTCTCTCTCTATCCTAATTTTTTTGCCTCCCCCCATCCCTCTAACTAGCCATCTTTCTTGTTCTTTCTCTTCCTTTTTCTTTGTTCCTTCGCCTCTTTTCTTCACCTTCCATGTATTCTCTATTTTTAGTCCTTCTCTTACTCTCTTGGGATCAGTGGCAGTGCTGGGGGGGGGGGGGGGAGTTCTTGATCAAGGTCATCTGCTGATCTGAGAACTGAAGTGGGGACTTTTAATGGGAACTCTAATCACAAGCAGTGTTACTCACTGTGTCTCCGTGTTCACGGTGTCTCTGACTTTGTGGTGTCTCGTAGCAGTGACACCTCTACAGAAATTCGGAGATAGGGTCTCCTCCAGCTCCTCCCACTTCACATTCCTCACCAGTCAGCTGACCTCTAGTCTCTGCCCCCAGCCATGCCGTGAACTGAATGGGAGGCTGCAAAGAGGCTGAGTGGTTGGGCACAGGCTCCAGGGACAGCCCTGCTTTGCGAGTGCAAAAATGCTGGGAGAGAGGTGCGGGCTTCAGGAACAGCCCTGGATTTAGTAACCCCTGGACAATCATTTGAACCCCAAGGGGGTCCTGACCCCCAGGTTGAGAACCACTGCTCTAGAAGGATTTGACGATTCTTCATTGTCGCCTAGACTACATAACTGCGGCATTAGTTTCTCAGCATGCTAAAATCTGGAGGAGAGCTGAGAAAACAACTTATGCATACTACAGAAAAAAAAACAAAAAAACTTTCTTCTAAGAAAGTTGCGGTCTCTCCCAACATAATTAGAGAAATGGGTTATATGTGGCATTCCCAATATAGCATAATATTTAAAATTTTAATAAGAGGCACCAAGATATGAAGGCATAGTTGAGAGGAACACCTTGAAGGTATCAAGAACACCTTTAGGCACAGTCAAAAAAACAAATAAAATGTGTTGCTTCACAGTATATGGCTGGTAGTGTGGGAGGTCAGAAGTAACGCAGAGTTCAGGGGTCAGGAGTTATTTCAGTGTTCAGAGGCTAGTAGTAACGCATAAATTCTATAAAAAAAATGAAGGCAATGGCATGCACAAAATTGTCTATTAAACACATATTTAACTGGCACAAAAAAGTTCTATACAGTGTCAGTACATTTTAGTGTATACTCTCAATCACCTCTTTGGAGGCCCCATGCTCGGTGCTAGCCAATAGTGATAATGGCTGTGATTGGCAGGCCAGGACAAGCAGATCCCCACAGAGAATGGAGATCCTTGCATGAAGGCACCATTTTAGCCCATCCAACCGCCATTATTCTGCAAATAGGAGATTTTGCCTCCGAGCTCTAAATAAATCAAACTTTTGGCCTAACCTACATTTTCACAACATAGAAACTTCCATTAAGTATTTTGTTAAATGGAAAAAAAAAAGTTGAATTAACATCAATGCAATTTATTTCTGTTTTAAAAAAAAAAAGCAATGCCCTTAATACTTTATTTAATCTAAAAAATAAATAAAATACTCACCGGATCAATTAGCTCTATTGTTTCCGAAAACTCTGGGATGACATCCAGCGTTCCCAGCACAGGATTAGGTTCCAAGAGAACAACTTTATTTGGGGAGATCAGTTCACAAGGTAGGCTTCTATTCTCTTCCATACTGTAGAACGTCTGTTCCTCTAGGTTGTTTAGTGTGCTACAAAAGGTATCATCACTAAGGAAAGTGTCAGACCAATTTAGGAAACTTCCAGACTGCTGAAACAGAAAAGGGCACAAAGCATGAAGATCAATATAAAGCAATTCTGTATACAGAGAAAATCATAGCTGAAGAGGGGGGGGGGAGGAAGGCGGTGGTCATACAACATGGCTGCAATCTTAAATATAAAACAATTGTGATAGACCCAATGTTATAACCCGTAACAAGATTTCTGCTTAGACCAGAGATGGATTCTGGTTACTATGGGACCACTGGATTTTTTATATCACTATTTCCCTTTGCATGGTCTTCTTCAATAAGCATGTATACAGTACATGCAAGCCCCATGGAGGTTGATGGTCAAGGTAAGGACTATAGAAGCCATAGATGTATCAAAATTCAGCTGGTTCAGAGATGGGCCAAATTTCAATCAGTGTGGCCGTCCCTGCTGCACAGAAGTCAATCATTTGAGCAACTTCCTTCAAAAGGAGAATGCTGCAGCCGCAACTGTCAGAAGACAATGTCCTAGCAGGGTGAGAGCTTGCATGGATGGAGGAATCGGTCTTTGTTTTTCCCGTTCAGCCATAATGTACACTACTGTCTACAACAGGGTGCCCAACCATTGACCTTCTGCTCTGGGATGGCAGGTCAGCAAGCCCAGATCACAGGTTGACAGCCTGTCGTCGTCTCAGAGCATCAGTGGATGGAGCTGGTGGTAGAGGAAGCAAGCGGCTGCAGAGCTGCATAAGGCAATGCTTCCTCTATAGTGCTGGCTCCTGTCCCAGGTGGAGTCATACACCCCCCGTGCAGGTAAACCACAGTGCATCAGTGTGAAAACAGCCTTCGGCCCATCTCAGACAATGGGTCCATTTAGGTCCAACCTGCTGGCTTTTAATAAGGACACTTACCTGTCCTAGGCACCCGCAAAGTTGCCCCCCCCCGAGGCCGATCCCTCGATCCTGGGAGCTCCCGGCGCTGTCATCCTCACTAAGGGAAACAGGCTGTGGAGCCTTGCGGTGTTTTCTACTGCGCATGCGTGAGTCTTGCGGCGCTTTGTGAATGGGCAGCTGCTTTCTGGGATACACAGTTCCCAGAAGGCAGCGCACCCCATTCCCCAGAAGAAAAAAACGAGGACGACGAGGAAGAAGACCTGCCGCGGTATGGGAAGAGGCAGATTAGGAAGATCCGCATAGCAACCACCAAGTAAAAAAAAAAAAATGTTTCTACTTTTTTTTGCTGGATTTTGGCGTTTTTTTTTTTTTTTTTAGGGTGGACCTCCACTTAAAAAAAAAATGGTTTAATTCTGAAACATTTCATTTCATTATGGCCCGCGAACAAGTAATTAACCGCTTGCAGACCATATACATACAGTGGCAAGGTGGCTCCCCTGTGCAGAATCACGTACCTGCAAGTATTTCTGCACTTCCGAATCTGGGGCGCACACGCGTGCTACCGGTGACCTGCTCCTGCTGTAATTGGGCACAGCGGGAGCCAATCAGCAGGTTCCAAGAAAAGCAGAACGGTGGTCTGCCTACTTAAATAAGGCAGATAATTGTTCTGTGAGAAGGGGAGGTAGTGACCCTGGGTTTCTAAGCAGGAACACAGGTCTCTGCCTTCTCACAGTACAAGCACACCACACACAGTTAGTAATCACTCCCTAGTAACATATTTAACCATTGGATCGCCCCTGATATTAACCCCTTCCCTGGCAATGTCATTAGTACAGCGACAGTGCATATTTTTAGCTCTGATCACCAAGTGTCACTCAGGCCCCGTACACACGAGAGGATCGATCCGCTGAAATTGATCCGCGGACCGGTTTCAGTGGATAGATCCAATGGTGTGTACAATCCAGCGGATTTTTTCCCCGGGGATGGATTTCCAGCGGATCAAAATCTCTTAACATGCTAAGAAATCTATCCGCTGGAATCCATTCCAACGGATTGATCCGCTGGTCTGTACAGACTCACCGGATCAATCCGTCCGAATCCATCCCCCGCATGCGTCGTAATGATTCGACGCATGCGTGGAAGTCCTTATATGACAGCGTCGCGCACGTCGCCATCGCGGCGATGGCGCGACGCGTCACCGCGGACGGAATTCCGCGGGGATTTTGATCTCATGGTTAGTACAACCATGAGATCAAAATCCGCCAGAGGATTTATCCGCGGAAACGGTCCGGAGGACCGTTTCCGCGGATAAATCCTCTCGTGTGTACTAGGCATTAGTGTCCAATTTGTCCGCCGCATTAGTTTGCTGATCGCCGCCATTAATAGTAAAAAAAAATCCCGGAAATCTATCTCATAGTTTGTAGACGCTATAACTTTTGTGCAAACCAAGCAATATACGCTTATTGGGATTCGTAGCAGAAAACATGGCCTAAATGAATGAAGAAATTTGTTTTGTTTTTTTCCAACTATTTGATTTTTTTATAGCAGATGGAAATTTTATTTTTTTTCCCCAAAATTTTCAGTCTTATTTTGTTTATAGCACAAAAACGTTAAAACCGCAGCGGTGAGCAAATACCACCAAAAGAAAGCTTTATTTGTAGTAGGAAAAAATTTATAAAAAAAAGGGACATAAATATTTTAGGTACAGCGTTGCACAATTGTCAGTTAAAATAACACAGGCGGTGGGCACGGTTAGGCGGCACTGATAGGAACTCATAATTGGCACTGAAAGGCTGCACTGATGGGTACTTATGGGTGGCACTGATAGGCATCACTGGTGGTACTGGCAGGCATTTCTAATGGGCACGGTTTGGCTGCTGCCTGAGCACTGATTGGCATATCCCTGGTGGTCTAGGGTGGCATACCTGGTGGTCCTGTGTGGGGGTCATCCCCATCGCCTCTCCTCTACCCGCGTCTGTCAGACGCAAGTGAGGAAAAGCCAATAAACGGCTCTTCCTGTTTACATCATGATTGGACACGGCTGAAGACGTGGTAAAGAGCGTCCGTCAGATTGGTGTGATTGGTGTCCCAGCAGGGTGAGATCGGTGTGTCGGTGTGACCGATCGCCGCGCTAGCAAGTTACCGTGCAGTTGTCCCGCTGGACGTCATGACGCCCAGTCAGGATAACTGAACCACCGCCTGCCCGTCATTCTACTATAGGCCGGACAGGAAGAGGTTAAGTACCGTGATTTGTACATAAACATTTTTCTGAAGTACGCAAAGCGAAATACCTGTACAGCGTCGCTCAGGCATGTTTGGCTTAACACAGTACTTTAAAGAAATTGGAATTTTGGTCCTTACACTGCCTTATGGAAAGAAAACATACAAAAAATGTAAACTGCTGACCAAGCTAAAAATCTTTTAGGACCTGAAGCAAAAACTGTGCACCTGGAAGAAACGGTTCTTTGAGATCCAATACAAACATACATATGTTTTATACCGCAGGCTGCATCTTTTGAAGAAATTAATTAGGCGCCAAACTAGGAATTTCAAGAAAGCAATTCAATCATCCTACGCTTATACCAGGCAGTGCAATAAGCAAGCAAGACACTAATCAATAAGGCAAACTGGAATATATACTGCCACTAACTGAAGGTATACTATACATTAAACTCATCATTATTTTTTTGTATCATTATACTAAAAGATAAAAAGGAAATTAGAGGTTGTATATCTAGGCATGTATCTTTATTGAAAGCTGAAATTTGTTCTTTGCCCATGAGTGCCGCAGATCATTACTGCCTATCCATCACCTACTCAAGTAGAATTAAAGGGTTTGTTCAGACACACGCTTGCCACACCTCTGAAAAACAATTTATGGTGAACGGCTTTTCAGAGGTCGTTTGGCAGGTGGCTATAAGGTGATGTGTCAGCCTGTTTTGTACAGGTTTCCCAGACAGAGCTGCTCATATATCCGTAATCTCAGAATCTGCCGACTCTTGCAGCAGGAATTGTATGCCCCCAATAGCCCGAGTGGCACACTGGCAACTGTCACAGCAATCCCCAGACATATGCCTTGAATGTAACTATTTTGATAAACTTAAAATTAGTGGGTTAAATTTCTCCACACACACACACACTTTTTTTTTTTTTTACACACACACACACACACACACACACACACACACACACACACAAAAGGGTTTTTGAGCCTGCAAATCTATAGATCTCAACGCTTCCTCTGCTCTTTGCCTGTTCTGCACTGTTATCAGTTAGCATTGTTCCAAGTATAGTCCAAGTGTGGACTATACAACACCTTCTCTCTATGTTATGGAGGAAAGGAGAGAAAGATGTGGTTTGAAGACCCAAAGTGACAACACTGCTGTTCCATATATACGGTACAAGTGAAAGTGGTCACCTTAGAACAGAAATTGGGTTACTGGCAAGATCACCACCAAATAAAAGAAGCCTGAAAAGAAGCCTGAAAAAAAAAAAAAAAGAAAAAAAATGCATCTAAATCCCCCTTTCACACTTGTGCGTTTTTCTGCTAGTTTCCCCAAGCTAGACTATGCTAAGTCTATGCATGGCAGCTTGTAAGACAAGCCCGCCAACTCAGAGACCCCTCTAACAGAGGTAAAGGCCACTAAAGGGGCCACCTTCTGAGATAGTGTCAGGAGAAAATCTCTCTGATGTTTCCAAAGGGAAGGTTCCTGAAGAACCGAGAGCACCAGAGCCAAAACTCATGGGGGAAGAGATGGGCTAAGAGGGGAAAGTATATGACAAACCCCCTGCACAAAGAGGTACCCACCAGGGAACGGGCCGCAAAAAGGCCACTGAAAGAACACAGCCAAGGCTGAAATCTGCGTCCAAACGGTGCTTTAAGCAATTTGAGATCCACTCCAAGCTGTAAAAACAGCAGGCCCCTGGCCACCGAGTATGTCTGTGGATGCCACTTCATCTCTTCGCACCAAGAGATGTAGGCCTGCCAGGTGCGACGATAGATCCTCCGGAAGAAGACTACCGTGCCCTCAGCATGGTTGAGATGACAGAGTTGGACAGACCCCGGTCACTGAAAGTCTGGCTTCCAATAGCCAAGTTGAGCAAGTCAGTGACTGTACAACAGGAGGAAGTATAGGACCTCAAGACAGAAGGACCTCCCGCCCTGGCGACCGCCAGGGTACCTCCGCTACGAGGCGCCCGAAATCGGTGTACCAAGGACGCCAAGGCCAATCTGGAGCAATTACAACCATCGGGATCCCCTCACCCTTCACTCTATGGAGCAGCCGAGGAAGCAACAACAATGGAGGAATGGCATAAAGCCGCCGATACAGACCCCACCGGGCCACCAGCGCGACCGACGCGTCTGTACCAGAGCACTAGACCTGGCCACTAACTTCGACACCCTTGCGGTGGAGACGAGCGTCCAGGAGATCCTTGAGTGGAGAAGCCCACGGCGAGCCCTGGCCACGTGACGACGCAGACCTTCCTGGGCTTGAACCCAGAGTCAAATGCATACAGGGCAGGCAGTCTACCGCTGAGCTATAATCTCTCCTGCACTGTGAGACTCACCTCCTGCAAGGGAGCCGAAACACCCCCAAGCACAAATACCAGTCACCCTGGTCCAGCATCTGGCGACTCCAGTAGTCCGCCTGCCGGTATACCCGATGGTAGACCGAAGCCACGGCCGTGGCGTTGTCCGGCTGAATCCAGATCGGACGACCTTGCAACCTCCTCGAACACGAGGAGAAGCATAGCCTGATCACCCAAAATAGTAGGACAATGAACGGTAGACAGGGTCCCCAGCACCCAGGCGGCCTCCCACCCAGGTACTAACCAGGCCCGACCCTGGGTAGCTACCGAGATCACACGAGAGCTGGCACATTCAGGGAGGTGTGGCCGTAGGTCCACGCAAGTCCAGCGACTCAGGGCCGACTGGACCCCCCAGGTGCCCCCACAACCCGCGAGGCTGGCGACCGTCGTAAACACCGACCACTGGATGGAAGAAACAAATTCCCGGACAGAAAAGTCAGGGATCTCCGTCACCAACTCAGATCGACTCTGACAAGGTGGCACACCTGAATCTAATGAGTTCAGAGACCAGAGATTTTTACCACCTGGACAGTATTTCCCCTGGAAAGTCCGAGTGTGGAACTGGGCATACAGGGCCAGATTCACAGAGGAGATACGACGGCGTATCTCCTCTCGTATCTATGCGGCCGATTCATAGAATCAGTTCCACATAGATAGCCCTAAGATCCGACAGGTGTAATTGACTTACACCGTCGGATCTTAGGATGCAATACTTTGGCTGCCGCTGGGGGGAGTTTGCGTCGTATTCCAGCGTCGGGTATGCAAATGAGGATTTAAGGCGATCCACAAAGTTTTCCCGTCGTTACGTCGTCGCTAGTAATTTTTTCCCGTCGCAAATTTACACCTGCTTTAACATGGCTTAACTTTAGTCGAGCCATGTTAAAGTGGCCGTCGTTCCCGGGACGAATTTCAATTTTTTTTTGTTTTGGCGTAAGACGTCCGGGAATACGAATGGACGCTACGCACGTCGCCGTTCTAAAAAATGAGGTCACATCGCGCAAAACACGGCGGGAATTTCAAAACTGAGCATGCGCAGTACGTCCGGCGTGGGAGCGCGCCTAATTTAAATGGTACCCGCCCCATTTGAATTGGGCGGGCTTGCGCCGAACGTGTTTACGATACACCGCCACAAGTTTACAGGCAAGTGCTTTGTGGATCAGGCACCTACACTGAAAACTTACGGCGGTGTAACGTAAACGGGTTACGTTACACGGCCGCAATTCTACAAGAATCTGGCCCACAGTACCACCTCGAATGAGGCTACCCACAGGCCCCAGACCTGCATGTACCCGGAGAGAAGATTGATAGCATGATGCCAATACCCTCATCGCAGACTGAAGAGTCTGCAATTTCTCCAGGGGGGAAGAAGGACCTTGGCCACCGAGGAGTCCGGATCAACCCTAGATAACTCCAGCGTAGAGTCGGAACCAGGACAGGCTTCAAATGTTTAGCACCCACCCAAATCTTCGGAGCGTCTGAATGGCTATAAACACATTCACTAGGTCTGAGACAGAATCTGCTCTCAGAAGAAGGTCGTCCAAGTAGCCCATGAGGCAAAGCCTCGCTGTCCCAACAAAGTTAGGATAAGTGCAAGCTCCTAGGTGAAAACCCTTGGTGCTGACGCCAGATAAAAAGGGAGGGCCACAGACTGACAGAAGCCCTCCCCCATCACGAAGCACAGAAAATTCTGTGACGTGCAAAACGGGACATGCATGTATGCATCCATGCAGAACTACCCAACGTTCAAAGGTATTCAGGGCCAGAGGTCCATAGAAAACCCACAAACCTCCCGTCCTACAGGAAAAGTAAAATTACCCCGCAGCTTAGCAAGTCCCACACTGCCCAAGGCAGACCAACGAGCCGGGAGAGGAAGACACGAGTAAAGAACTCTGTTCTGTGTATAGGAGTAAACCCTATCTAGTACTCCGAAGAGACCACCTTGCAGACCCACTGGTCAGAGAGCAGGGAGGTTCACTGAATTGTGAACCCGTAAGCTGCCCCCCCCACCTAGAGCAGGGAGGGAAGGCTACATACAATGGCAGGGTTTGGGTGCCGGCCTGATCGGCTTACGCACCCAGGGACGGATTAGTCCCCCAGCTGAGCCTTTGTCGGCCTGGGAGGGTTGCCCTTTAATAATACATACACATAGGGGTAGATTCAAATTGCCCGGCGTAAATTTCTGCGGGCGGGCAGATTGGTGTTAGTGTCCGGAATCGAATCAATGACTCTCTTGCTGAGTAATGGAGTTAACCACCACACCACTGTGTGCATAAAACCATCTCTGAAACAGAAACCCCGAATAACCAGGGTGCAGCATTCAACGAAGCATCACAGACCTATACGAGGCCCTGGACCAGCAGGTCCGCTAGCCTAATAACTTCAGGAGAGAGTCGGTGCTCCTCCACTGTCTGGTGCAAAATGCTCACTCTGTGAGTGACCGAGACCCCAGAGTAGTGGCCACAATAGGCCGGCGACTAAGTCAGACCCCAGCATGGTAAACATGGAAAGGGCCAGTGCTTTGGATGTTCTAACATTAAGATCCATACAAGCGGGGACTCCTGCAATAGGGAGAGTGGTCACCTATACGTGACACCCGGAGGGTCCACCACCGGAGAAGAAGCCCACCTCTTGAAAGGGCTCTCCTCAAAGGGGCACTGAACCGCCAGGTGGTGAGGGACTACAAAAGCCCTCAGCGGCTTTTCTCATTCCACATCTTAGAAATTATCGAAGAAGGGCACAGAAGGAAAAAACCTACACAGAGCGGTCCGATTTGTGCGATTCAAAAAAGACCGAGCCCTCGGCGGAAACACAGCTGCACTATCCAGCTTAAGAGAGTCCCTTACAGCAGTGAGAAGCGCACCCATAAATGCCTTATCCTGCACCGACCCAGGTACCTGGTCCGTGGCTCCATAACAGAGCATTCCCCAGGGGATAACGGGGGGAGGGGGCACTCTTTTAACCCCCGCCCGTCCGCAGTCAGCCCCCACCCTGGCACCAAAGTGTCCAGGGCTAACAATCAAGTATCTGTGGGAATCCCAGGTGCTAACACCTGCTGCTACCACCAGCATGTTGGGGGAAGGACCAGATACTGACTCCAAATATTAAAGACATTTACATAGTGTGTATGTAATAGATGTAAGTGTATGCACACCTGTCTATACAAAAAACTAACACTCCTAGGCCCTATTCAGGGCACCTTACCCACTTGCTGCGCTGACCAGGGGTACCCAGGGGACTCACCTCAGGAGGAGACTGCCCAGCGCTGCCGACCACTCTCAGCACACGGTGTGTGGAGAGGAAAAGAACCGTGAAGGAACTGTGCGGCGTCTGCAGGGACCTGTGTGCACCGTAGGAAACAGCACTAGGGGTCAGGACTGCACAAAGATGGCCGCCGAGCGTTTAGAACGCGGCCACAGGAAAATGGCCAACCGCAATGTAAGCTGCACATGGTGCGGCTACGACAAAATGGCCGCCAATGGGAGTTTTCAATGTAATTGAAAACCTCCCAAAAAATGGCGCCATGGAAGGTGTCCCCCCCCCCCCCCCCGGACAGCGTGCTTTAGTAATGCAGCAGAGGGCAAGGAGCAGGGAAGGGAGGAGAAGAGGACCCCCGAACCCCAGCCGTACCAACCCACCGAAGCAGGAGGGACTGTACTTACCCGTCCGAGTGAGGACTGGCTGACGCATTCCTGACAGAAGTACAACCGCAACGGAGGTAGCTGTCGGCCCAGTCCACTGTGAGTGCGACAACACCACAGCCCAGTCATATGTGGACCTCGGCGCAAAGCTCACCCGCCACCCCAGGAGTCATGGGGTATTGCCTGGCAGACCCAGCCTCTATGCAAAGGTGTGCCCACGCTTGCTGGTCGGACTGAGTAGACTACAAGGATCTATATTATTCAGCCTGTTTCTCAGCCGACAGTTGAAAGAAGATTCTTCAACTAAATGAAATAAAAAATTTCGTCAGGGCCCAAAGGGAACCATACGTCCTTCTGCTTGCTAGGCAGAACGAAACTGAGGCTGCATGCTGCAGTGAGGAGGGTTATGTCTGAAGGGACTGCCCCCTGGGCGGGGCTGTTCAACTCAGATAATTAAATACATGTTACATTAACAAACATGTTTCTGCCTAGTCCTCTCCTGTAAACAGGGAACATAACCCACTTGTCAAGATTTAAGGAGCGGTGTCCGTCCATAGACGATAAGAGAAATAGATTTTTAAAAAGAGAATATATTTGTACAAATTGCTTTGTACATTCAATGAAAGGACCAATGTCATTAAAACATTTTTTACTTGCTTTTAACCACTTATCTACTGGGCACTTTTACCCCATTCCTGTCCAGGCCAATTTTTAGCTTTCAGCGCTGTCATTGGAGACAGCAGATCACGTGGTAAAGAGCCACTGTGATTGGCCCTTTATCCCGATCTGTGATCAGCTGAGTCTATGTGGTTTTCATTTAGAAATGACATTCATTTTAAAATTGAATGATAACCCCTTTCCGCCCACGCTATAGCGGTCATTGGGTCAAAGCACAGACTTGAAGGGGTTAACACTCAATATTAAAATTAAAATGAAATTTCTGAACGAAAACCACATCCACTGAAAGAAATTTGTTCGATCAAGAAAAGTTCTCTATTCTGCTCCTTCAAATTTTCCCTTCACTGTGGTTTAAAATGAACATCAATTTGACCCCACTACCAATAAGAAAGTCGAATGAACGCTTAAATTTAAAAAATTTCGAATGAAAATCTATACGTGTATGGCCAGCGTTAGATGTGCTAGCAGATATTATTATTATTATTATTATTATTATACAGGATATATATAGGAAAAAGGTGTGTATCTCACGCCAACCAAATGTATATTTAAGTGTACAAAGTACTACAAAATAGTAACACAAAATAATAAGGTAAGCTGCACCCCAAAAAATCAGTGTGAACTGAAATGTGTGATAAATGAAAAGAGGGTAGGGGGCGCTAGAATTAATAATTTGTGAATAAACTTAATATATAAATATCATGATTAAATAAATCACACTAATAATCAAGTGTTAAACAAATGAGTGATGTGACAATGCCCAAGTTGAAGACCAACAGACTCAAAAAATGGATAAACAAAATCGAAGTCCAACAGTGCAATTCATTAATGTGGTGAATACCACTAGCACAAAAGTGACTGGCTGAAAGTCCTTTAGTAAAGTGCTGTGTGCTCAAACAGTATCTTTCAAATCCACTGTAGATATGTTTACCTTCACCGACTGAAAAATCACCCAAACAGTGCTCAAAAGATGAGGATGGCACCTTACCAGATGATGTTGACCCTTTTAATCAAAAAAGAGGTCAATTACAGCGTATAACACAGGTGTATGGCTTCATATAGTATTCAGGTTCCTTGAATTTGACCAAAACTCCGGTAACAATGAACGGAATGAAGGAGAGAAACCGCAATAGTATAATACTGTTTTATTAAAAGAAATATAAAAACAAGGTGCCAAATGGCTGCTTACTTTAGTTGGTGCCTTAGACCCGGCATTGAGGCTGGAAAGCGTGTCAATGGTGGAGAGATGGCCCCGAATGCTGGCGTGCGTTCCTCCTCCAAGAATGGTGAACCATTCTGTGCGTGACCAGGTACCGCCTCGACGTACGTTTCGTTACCACGTCATCAGGAAGCGTACCTGGTCACGCACTGGACAGATAATATATGTCCATCAATCAAGGATATATATAGCCAACTGTTGGTCAGCAAGTCTTGCGCACCTATGCTTCATGTCCCACCACTGCGGTCGTGCAAATAATCTACCCTGGAGCTGCCACTTAAAGTGATAGTAAAATGTAAAAGTATTTTTAATGAAAACTATTTTTTGCCAATTTAAAATACTTTTACAGGATATATATAGCGCCAACAGTTTGCGCAGAGCTTTAAAACATGAAAGGAGAGACCGTACGATTACAATTCAATACAGATTTAGATATTCTAACAATTTGAAGCTGAACTCCAGCTAACACTTTTAATCAGTTACAGCAAATCGTTTTTTTTTTTCCTTTTGGGATAAAGGTTTTACTTAAATAAAATCTGATCATTGTATTCACCCGTCAGTGATTAGTCTCATGCTTTTAAAGTGCTACATCGGCAGGACAGCTTGCCCCGAAAAAAATAAAATAAAAACACACACCACACACAATGGAATGCCATACTCAACAGTGTAGTGCAGTGTGATGCAAACTACCACAATGTGCCTCTGCGGCCAAGAGGACTTTGTGTCAGGTTGTGAAATTTCAATAAAGTTTCCATTAAAAAAAAAAAAAAAAAAAAAAAAGCAGGCAGTGCAATGCTCTGAGATTGGCAGATTAAAACCACTGGCATCCTACCACACACCAGCAGGTGCATTCTAGTGAATGAGATTTTAAGCCATCTCTGATTTAAAAAAAGAAATAAGATTGAAGTAGAGTAGCAGTAAAGCCAACCAGGGGGATTTTACCTCTCCCCACGCTAACCAAAAACGTAAAAAAAAACACACACATTTTATCAGAACATACACTTTAAAAAGTAAAATGATTACGCACCATTGTCCCCATTAGCACATGTTGTATAAAGTACTTTTTTTTTCCACCTACAATGTACAATAAGTCAAAGTCTTATTGTCTTGACTTTGACCCCTTGGCTTAGTAAACGCACTCACAGCTGTCACTTTCCCATACTGCCCTCTGTCATTAGCTTAGCTCACTCAGCCACCAATACTACCACCACCAAGCAGACAACTCAGTATAGAACATATTCAAGCCTTGAAAGGAGGGAAGAAGCAGCAGCATGCAAGAGAAAAATAAAAAAAGAAGAAGAGAGCACGGCAATCTTACAGATGACAATCTCTTTCTTCTGACTTCATGCTCAGCTGACATAAGCAGCAATTCAAGCTCCTTTATCCGTTTTTCTTTATCTGGATCGTCGGCGTCGACAAAGGGCTGCTGAGAGAAGCATGGAAGAGAACCGGAGAAGAGACAGGAGAACAGGTCAAGAAGACAGATAGAAGCGATATCACAGTCTTAGCATAGGGAAGCACCCCATAATCAAAGTGATTGGGTCACAAGAAGTCTTCAGCACAGATAGGCGATAAGTTTTAATGCAAATCGTATGGCGGCTACAAAGAGCAAATCAGGTATCTATACTAGAACAAAATTCTAAATATGTCATATGTGTTATAGTCTTACAGGTTAATCTCTTAATTCTCCTACAGGTAAAATTTGCAACTAAAAATACAGCTATGATGGTTAGACAGAATGCAATATGTTAAATCACTTCTATGTAATAAATTATACTACTAATAAAATGTATTATTGCTAAAAATAATTTATACTACCAATATAAAATTAGTTATAATAAATTATACGAACAAATAATAAAATTGGGTTTGTAACTAAACATAACATAACCATTATGTGGACCCATCACATGAACACAGCAAGAAAACCTGTCACAAACCTGGGTAAGTCAAAGTGACCATATAAAGAAAACAAAAACTGTGAAAATATGTCTGAAGGATCAGCATATCCAGAGACATAGGCAGCTGAAGTTATTTGCTAATCTCCACAGTGGTGTGATGTCACCTGGTTCGGTACAACATGTCGTCACACACATCTCCCCCAGCCCCCCACCAATAATTCTGACTAAAGCACATTGTTGCCACTGACAGGTTTCAGCTTTCACCAAAGATCACCCTTCCTAGGAATCAAGGCCACTGGAAGGGGAGGGGATGGGGGGGGGGCACTATTTAAGGGAAGATGACCCCCTAAAAAAAGGACAGAACCCACTTAGAACCCCCAAGTGTGGCGGTGATGGTGATGTTGGCATTTCAGCAGGCACAGAGTTAAAAAGCAAAGGTGAGGTGGGGATGGGCAGCATAGGTGATCCAGGAGATAGGTAGATACTTGGTGACCCTAGATCCCAGCCCCCCACAAAGCAGTGTCACAGGGTGCCCAGGGATAAGGAAAGCGGCAGGGGTGCAGCCAGGAGCTGGGTTCTTCAAGTCATGGCAAAAGTTTGGCGCAGCATGGTCTCTATTGCAAACAGCCGGTACCCGAGTCTACCCTCCCCTCCTATCCTGGGCTATGAGCACCAGCAAGCCAGCACTCTCCAGCGGAGTCCCAGGTCCCTGCCTCCAAGTGATTCTCCCCCCACTTAGCAGCGCATGCCACCAGACCTGACGCCGATGCTATGCCAAAACGCAGCATCCTGGGAATTCCTCCAGACATGCCGGGTTTGCATAGCACTGGCAGGAATAGCATCAGCTTATGCTGGCGCCAGCCTTGATGGTGTCACCCATATGCAATCTTCATCCCCATAGCAACGCCACTGAATCTCCACTACTCTATAAAAGTCAAACATGGCTCAACCCACTTCCACCTTCTGAGCTCCCCAATGGACACAGAGGCTACCTATCGCCTTAAAAAAATAGGAACCAATGGGGTAGTAGGAGCAGTGGTATCTAACCCAGCTTTTACAGGAAACGTTGAGATTTGCAAAAAAATAAAACCTTCAGCTGTCCGTATCTCTAGATCTAGTAAATGTTCAGACAGTTTTCACTGAAGGTAACCTATAATATTTTTTTTTTACTATACGCTTATTCCAAATGGCACGTTCACTTTAACCTAAACTCTAAAGAGAATCATTAGATGATGAAATCTATAATATGCAGCGTCACAACTATATGCTTTCTTTGTAGAGTCAAACAAGTATAAGAATGACCCCATCTAAGCAGATAAAAATAGACCAATTGGGCGATCAATTCACTCGGCTCAGGAGCATGGGCATACATGTACCCCAATAGCTCACAGCTTGTTATGAGGGCACACAGAGGAGAAGAGCGCCTGAAGATTAGGTTCAGGGCCACTCTGTGCAACACAATTGCACAGAGCAGTTAACAGTTTTTTTACTTTAGCAAAAATAAAAATAATAATAATAATAATAATAATAATAATATAGCCTTTACAGCCACATTAATATTTACTGGAAAATACCAATATCTGCACATTACCGTACTCTGTATTAACAAGAGATTTTCAAGTCAACTATTAATAGGAGATTTTCTGTGCTGCATTAGACATTCTCTAAGTTTTCTTTTTAAGACGACGTGTGCTTTACCATTTCATACAGTGAACCTTACCTGAATAAAGGCAAAAGAATTGTGAATATTTTCTATGCAGCTGTCATCAACTGAAACACAATGATATCCTGGAACCTAAAAGGCAAACAACAAAACTGGTTGTTATCTAAATGGAGTTCTACAATCACAGCTTACACGTTCATTTCATAACATTGTATTTTAACGTCACACAAAAAGAATAAGTCATTTTATAGAGCAGGGGTCTCCAAACTGCGGCCCGAGGGCCAGATGTGGCCCTTTTCTAGCCTTTATCTGGCCCTTGGGGCACTATTCCTCCCACTGACACCAACAAGGGGGCACCATTTCTTCCACTGATACCAATGATGGGATACTATTCCTCTTACCAAGGGGCACTACTATTCCTTCTACTGATCACCAACCTTGAGGCCATATTTATTCTCACTGATGCTGGGCTCAGGACATTGTCTGCCCCTGCGGGCTGCAATCTGGCCCTCCTAAAGTCTGAAGGACAATAAACTGGCCCTTGGTTTGAAAAGTTTGGAGACCCCTGTTATAGAGCATGACTGCTGTTCTAAAATATAGGCTTTTAAATGTAATTATTGCTCTCCATCCCTATATAACAAAACATGCAAAAGGAAACTTGCTGGATCATCAAAACGTGGCAGCTTGAAGTGAATGGCTACATGTATAAAAAAAAATAAAAAAAAGGAACACATTGGTATCTTTTAGTACGTTTTATATGACAGCTGGAATCGTAATCTGTCACCTGTGTCCTTTTGTAATTGATCATTAAATGCGGCTCTATTTGTATATCTGTTCTGGTTATATAAACCTATTAAATACATTTTCTGGTTCAAAAAGTGCCTAAAGGCAACAGCAGTGCTAAAACACAGTTATCAAGTGCTTCTTTTAGTCTTGAAAATTGATCAGAGTTCCTCTAAACTCTTTAGATCTCAGGCCAGGTTGTACTCGGAGCTTTAAAATTCTCCTAAGCCCATAACTGTAAAATGGCAGAACCACAATGGGCATGTCTAACATAAGCCCTCTAAACAGGTGACAAGACAAATATAAAGAAAATCTATGCTGATGGATACAAGTATTCTGCCAATAGGTAACCTCCTTCCGATAAAGCCATTTACCCGACTAATATACATACGGCTTTCGTACGTTCCGAATCATTAACCTGAAACACTGGATCAGAATGCCTGCCTGGCAACAAGCTTCATTAGAACCAGAGGTTTCATAATTATTTCAGCAGATTTCTTTTAAGTGATTAAACCTCTTAAAAAACAGACTAATATTTAAAGTGGAGTTCCACCCAAAAATTGAGCTTCCGCTTTTCTGGCTCCTGGGAGCAGGTACCTGTTTAATACAGGTATTTGCTCCCACTTCCGGTGATAGATCGCCACAGATTCTGTGGCAATCTACGCCATGTCCGGGCCCCCTCCGTCTTCTGGGAGACACACAGGTCCCAGAAAACAGGGACAGTGAAAACGCAGAGCAACTCGCGAATGCGCAGTAGGGAACCAGGCCGTGAAGCCACAAGGCTTCATTTCCTGATTCCCTTACTAATGAAGCCAGCACCTGCACCTGAGACCCGAGGGACAGATCGGGCGAGGACATCACAGCGCCCTGGACGGGCAAGTGTCCCATTATTAAAAGTCAGCAGCTGCAGCATTTGCATTTTTTCAGTGGGACTAGGCTTTAAGTTTCAGCACATTGCTTATCCATCATCTATCAGCTTCTTATATCATGCTGCTGTGGGGTGTGGTCTTCACTCGAATTTCCAGAGCTACACGGCAGAAATTACTATTAGAAGGGTTTTGCTGTACCCACATTTGAAAGATACTGCTGGGCGACTCATCCATCAGCTTCTTATATTCACTACTGCTTAAGATCTATGGACTTTCATTACCATGTCTACCCATATGCCAAGGTCATCATATCACGCTTTGCATTTATGTAGGAGGACGGGATTCGACCCCCTTGGAAACCAAAAGCATTGACAGATGTGGCTACTGCACCCCGATGACGTCAGGGGTGACGACACATGTAGGGCAACACTTAGGCTTGTGACGTCACTGCAAATGCTGAGACCAGGAAGTTGTTGAATTTGATCACAGGACTGGTATTTTATAATCAAAACACTTAAAGTGGTTGTAAACCTACGAGTTTTTTCACCTCCATGCATCCTATGCATGAAGGTGAAAAAATATGCATGAAGGTGAAAAAAAAACACCTTGCAGTCACCGCCCCGCCCACTGTTTTACTTACCCAAGCCCCGAATCTCTGTGGGTGCGATCCTGCGCTGCTTTCCCCCAGCTCTTGTAGGCTCCTCATTGGATGATTGATAGCAGCGCAGCCATTGGCTCCCGCTGCCGTCAATCACATCCAATGACGCGGACGAGTCTATGGACGCCAACTGTATTGCACGGGAGCGCGCCCGCAAGCTAACCCCCTTGGGAGAGCGCTTCCCAGGGGGGGGGGTTAGCTCTTGCGGGGAGGAGCCAGGAGAGCCGCCGTGGGAGCACAGAAGAGGACTTATGGTTGAACTTGATGGACTTGTGTCTTTTTTCAACCTGACTAACTATGTAACTATGACTATCGGGGCCACTCTGTGCAAAACTAATTGCACAGTGGAGGCAAGTATGACATGTCTGTTTAAAAAAAAATAAGAAAAATGACCTGCGAACCTTTACAACCCCTTTAATGTTTTTAACTGTTGTGAGTGGCTAGTTATATATTTTTAATAAAATTGCATATACAGTTGTACACTATGTGGGTCTTCCCAATTTTCTTTTTATATTACGGTTGAACATCATTTTTTTTTTTATAATTGACAATTTTTATTAAATTTAAAATGTATAATTTTTTTTTTATAAAAGAATGGGGAGGGGGGGTTAGAGAGAGCGGGATCTTTGACCAGCATGAAAATAGTAAAGCCTCATTGGGGGGTCCTCCCGCAGGGCTCCCATATCACGGTATGATGCTCTACTGTATCGGCAAGACACACTGTGAAGGACTCCATAATCTCTGCGTCCTTAATCCTAGCGTATAGCACAATGGTGGTCAGTGGTGTTTGCCGATTCCACTGAAGAACTACCAGAGATCTAGCAGCTGTCAAGATATGAGATGTCAATTTCTTAGCCAGCCTGGATAACCTGGGGGAATGTTTTGGGACAAAAGGGAAAGTCCACATCAAACAGTTGGTGCACCGTCCCCCAATATGGTTGCAGAAGTGGACAGTGCCAATACATATGAAGCAAAGTCCCTACAGCACGGTTGAACATCTTAGGTCATTGGACGGGAGGCCTTGTGACTACAGATGGAGACTTGGAGGTGATGCAAGTTCCCCTACAGATGACATATTGATTTCCAAGCTCTTTTGACTCTTTTCATATAAAGGGTCCATATGTTCCAGTGAGAGTCCTCTGTATTCAAGGTGGTGATACACTTTTGGTGTTCAGAACAACCGAACAGAAAAGATTTCTTCTCGTCACAGTTTTTTACCGATATTGATTTATTTGGGACCATCGTTTTTTTATTTTATTCTTTTCTGCTCCTCCAAAATACACCTGTTTGGATTTTGATATTCACTTGTCATTTTTAGCGAGTCAATGTAGATTTAGGTTTGTATACAATTTTTCTAATTGCTCTTGCCAACTGCTGCTTTTTTGATCTGTCAGCCCGATTTCTGTTTATTACAAGGGGCCTCACTGTGCCCTCTAGAAAATAAATGAGGTCTCTTTGCTGCAGTGATAAACACAAATGAAGGAGTAAAGTCAAAAGACCAAGGGGTACTCACCACCCAAAAATGTACCCAACAGGTAATTCACTAACCAGAATCCACCAAAATATGAAATACAGTGGGAACCTCGGATTGCTAGTAACATGGTTAATGAGCGTTTCGCAATACGAGCACTGTATTTGAAAAAAACGTGACTCGGTTTGCGAGTGTTGTCTCGCAAAACGAGCATGATTCAGGCCAAAGCGGTGTGCAATACCGCTTTTTGCCTGAGGTGGGGGGCGCCGGAGCCAAGCAGAGTCGAACGTCGCCATTCAGAAATGCACGGAAAGGCCCGAGAACAGCACGGCTGACCTCAGCAAATCTCGGGTAGGAAGTCTTTCCGAGATCAGCCGAAGTGTCCTTGGGCCTTTTCGGCCGTTTCCGAGGCTCTCCAGCGCCCCCCGCCTCTGGCCGCATGCGGTATTGCATCGCATTGAAGTCAATGCGGAATGAATTATTTTAATTTTCATTGGCTTCAATGGGGAAACTCGCTTTGATATGCGAGTACTTTGGATTACGAGCATTCTCCTGGAACGGATTATGCTCGTAATCCGAGGTTCCACTGTATGCGTTTAGGGTAAACGAACCCCCAACTGATTTTCTACATTGATTCTACAGTCAAGTATGGTTTGATATCCAAGCGGAAGATATCTGCCCATACAACAGTCACAAACCACCATTTTCTCGAGCACACAAAAGTGCCTACTCCTATTAGTTCAGCGCTACTTGTAAATACCATAAAAGCCCTGGTTTTAATGGCATAATTAGATACACAGATAAGAAGTCATAAGAAGCTTAAGGCTGCATGTTGACATACTGTGAAAAAAGAGACACAAAAAAAAAGACAAAGAGCAGTCGAAGCGTGAATAAGAACCGGGAAGGCCATGCCAAAGAGAACAAAAGATTAGGCATTTGGAAGGAGAATGCTCAGCTGTGTCAGACCTCGATAATCACAGAAAGGACTGTGGTAACACAGCATATCAGATAGATATAGAGGGGATATTTAGAAGTCTGTACCATTTAAAAGGCATTTAAAAAAGGTGGGCAAAATGAGGTACCAGCCAAGTAAGAAAGGCACTTTAAAGCAAAAATAATTTCCATTACAAACGATTTAAATATAGAAGTTCTACAAAAGATTACAAGATGTCTACTATTGCATTTAGTAGACAAACTCCTTGTCTGTGCCCACTTTGATTTACCTTCACTTTGTTACCAGGACCTGCCTTGCCCTTACTTCAGGGCTCCTGCCATCACCCTGCCCAGTCCAAGGCTTTCCATGAAGCAGGCTGCAGTCTTATTGGACAGTAAAATTACAGTTGGCAGGATATTTAAACATCACCAATTGGAAATTGCTGTCTGTCTGCTTCAGGAATCTAAATAAAGCTCAATTTAAAAAAAAAAAAAAATGTTGAGACGAGAGCTCCGAAGCATACCTCAAGCTTTCCTCCCATCAGTTTTCCGCTGCAATAATCTGTGGGGCTTCGCACTGCGGTCCACATTTTGTGGTTTGCATAACCCAGCAGAATATATAATAAGAGCAGACAGCAATATGCACTTTCATTTATAAATCACTTCCCTAATCATGAAACAAAATGAAACTGGACTAGTAATAAGGTAATAGAAATCTTAGGCACCATTTAACTTGAACCATAAAATGATGCAATAATCTTTAATGTGATCTTCAAAATCGCCTAGCTGTGAATGCATCGCAGCAAATTCGCACTGTGATTGTGATGCCATTACTTCTTACTGGCACCCCAAACACATTGGGCGTTTTGGAATCGCAGCGATTCCACCGCAATTCAATTTGCCGAAGTGTGAATGGAGCCTTAAGATAGCACAGTGAACATGTAGAAGGTTTTGACTTGTAAAGCCTCATACACAAATCGGACTTCCATTGGACTTTTCCTGGAATATTTGTCAGAAGGGGCGCTGGCTGTGAAACTTGGTATGCATACACACGGCAGAACTTTTTCAGCCAACATTCACCAAATCACTTGTTTTTTTTTCAGCTATTTACCGCCACCCTTTGGGCAACTTCTGCTATTGTTGTCTGTTGTCTGATGTTTAGCATTGGTTTGGAGTTTGCGTGTTTGGACTTTGGTCCGATGGACTTATGTTCACACGATCGGATGATCCTCCATCGGACATTTGTTGTCGGAAAGTTTGAGAGCACGCACAGCAAACATTCGTCCATTGAAACACTGACAACAATGGTCCGATGGAGCGTACAGATGGTCGGATTGTCTGATAAAACACTTCGGCCCGTTGTTGTTGGAAAGTCAGATCGTGTGTGTGTGTGTGTGTGTGTGTGTGTGTGTGTGTGTGTGTGTGTGTGTGTGTGTGTCTTAAAGGGGATGTAATGGTACACTTTTTTTTCCCTAAATAGCTTCCTTTACCTTAGTGCAGTCCTCCTTCACTTACCTCATCCTTCGATTTTGCTTTTAAATGTCCTTATTTCTTCTAAGAAATCCTCACTTCCTGTTCTTCTGTCTGTAACTCCACACCGTAATGCAAGGCTTTCTCCCTGGTGTGGAGTGTCGTGCTCGCCCCCTCCCTTGGACTTCAGGAGAGTCAGGACGTTCTCTACATTGCAGATAGAGAAAGGAGCTATGCGTTAGTGGGCGTCCTGACTCTCCTGTAGTCCAAGGGAGGGGGCGAGCACGACACTCCACACCAGGGAGAAAGCCTTGCATTACTGTGTGGAGTTACAGACAGAAGAACAGGAAGCGAGGATTTCTCAGAAGAAAAAAGGACATTTAAAAGCAAAATGGAAGGATGAGGTAAGTGAAGGAGGACTGCACTGAGGTAAAGGAAGCTATTTAGGGAAAAAAATTACCTTTACAACCCCTTTAAGGCTTTCTGGAACCCCGGGGTTTTTGTCAGATCCCTTAGCATGCCGAAAAGATATCACACCATTTCCTTACTCCTCCGCCCCCTTGCACCAGAACAAAAAATAAGAGGAAATAAAAAACCTGGAATAGGATCTAACACTTCCCTACAATATCCAAAACAAATTAACATTCTGTTAGCATTTTTTTAAATCTTAGACCATTAAATTATGACAATGAAATAAAAGAGCGCTACAATCTCTAACTTGATAATCTTGTAATACACGTTATTCAACATAAATTAATAATGGCATAGTTGAAAACTAATGCCGCGTACAGACGGTCATTTTTTGTGATGAAATAAAATGACATTTTTAAAAATGTCAATTAAAATGATCGTGTGTGGGCAAAATGTCATTTTATGTCTTCTGAAAAATGACAAAAAAAAAATTCGAACATGCTCGAATTTTTTGTGTCGTTTTTCAAAATGTCATTTTGTGTGTCAATGAAAATGATAGTGTGTGGGCAAAACGACGTTTTTAAACCCGCACATGCCCAGAAGCAAGTTTTGAGACGGGAGGTAAAACTACCATTCATAATGGAGTAAGCACATTCATCACGCTGTAACAGACAAAAAAGCACGAATCATCTTTTACTAACACGGAATCAGCTAAAAGCAGCCTCAAGGCGAATAGAACTTCCCCTTTAGAGTGCCGTCACTTTGTTCATCATTTTTCAAAATGATGGTGTGTATGCTACATCGTTTTTGAAAATGAAGTTTCAAAAATGTCGTTTTTTTTCATCACTTCAAACGTCATTTTTTTTTCATCACAAAAAATGACCGTCTGTATGGGGCATAAGAATCTACAAAACATTTATATGTGGTGCTATAGTTACAATATGGCAGATGAAATATGAAAGCCACATGATAAATATAGTGTGTGTGTGTATATATATATATATATATATATATATATATATATATATATATATATATATATATATATATATATATATATATATATATATATATATATATATATATATATATATATATATATATATATATATATATATATATTTTTTTTTTTTTTTTGCTTAAAAAGGATCAGAACAATGAAAGCAGATCAGAAAAGACGCCGACAGCTGATAAGAGACAACAAAAGAAAAAAGGGAACCTAGAGCGGAACAAAGAAGATTTCTATATAATGACAGTGATGGATGCAAGTGGAAAGTAATTGAGCAGTGTGCCATATGGAGGAGAATCTGAAGAGGTCAAACACCAGGAGAGAAAAATATATATAAATAGAAAGTAAATACATAAAGACTAGTCTAGATTACATTGGTAATAGCAGACACATACCTGAGGCTCTGCTGGCACATAGTAAGGGTTCTGTGGATTAAATAATGAAGAGGGTTGGTGATTTTCTCTTTTATCCACCTCCTTCGTTAGATATCCTTCCTGCTCCACTTTCCTCTTCATAGTGGAATTCCAATGATTCTTTATGGAGTTATCAGTCCTAGAACAAAATGATGCGAGTTGTCAGTTCTTTAGGCTTCATTTCCACTGGCGTTTTTACAGCCACTTTTCTGAGCGTTTTTTACAGCTTAAAAACGCCTGTCCATGTTATTCTATGGCATCATGCCCACATAGGCATTTTTGAGCTGCAAATGGCATAGGCGTTTTTGAGCTGTAAAAAAAAACGCAGGACCAGGGCGTTCTGAAGCTCCAGAGTAGAGCTGTAAAAACGCCAGACGTTAAAAAACGCTCAAAAACGCGCGAAAACGCTCAAAAACGCGACCACGGCATTTTTAAAGCTGCAGCTCACAAAAAGAAAAAAAATGTTTTTTTTTTTTTACAAAATAAACATGGACAGGCGTTTTTAGGCTGTAAAAAAGGCCAACAACAGTGGCTGTAAAAACGCCAGTGGAAATGAAGCCTTACTCCTGCAGAGCAGCCTATTATATTAGGGTTCACCCAAAAGCACAAACACAGAGCGGCAGACAGCGGCTAGGGGTGTACACATGCCATGGGCACAATGCTATGCTTCACACACAGAAATTATGGAAAGCAAAGTGAACATGAAAAAAGTCTGGTATTATTTTATTTTTTTTACATTTAGTTTTATATACTGTATGTATTGGCGTATAACACGCACCGTTCCCCCTTGAAAATAGAGGGTAAAACAGCGGTTGCGTGTTATACACTGATATTTTTTGTGATGGGCGAGGATCGGGCGGTGCGCCTCGGGTGCCACCCATTGGGTGGGGTTTCAGGCTGGCTGCCCCACCTCTCCTGTCCCTGGGACAACGCTGCCAGCATACTTTAAAGTTACATTACTACCAGCTTTTCTCATACACGCCTCCTCCTGTGTCACGCTCAAAGTAAAACGGAAGCCTCCAAATACCTCAATTAACAGACTCCTGGGCCCGGATCCACAAAGAAGTTACGTCGGCGTATCTATTGATACACCGCGCAACTTCTAGAATGCGCCGGCGTATCTTTGTTTTGTATCCACAAAACAAGATACGCCTGAATGTGGCCTAGATCCGACTGACGTACGTCTTAGTACGCCGTCGGATCTTAGGTGCATATTTACGCTGGCCGCTAGGTGGCGCTTCCGTTGATTTCCGCGTAGAGCAGGGATAAGCAATTAGCGGACCTCCAACTGTTGCCAAACTACAAGTCCCATCATACCTCTGCCTCTGGGTGTCATGCTTGATGCTGTCAGACTCTCGCTATGCCTCATGGGACTTGTAGTTTGGCAACATCTGGAGGTCCGCTAATTGCTTATCCCTGGCGTAGAGTATGCAAATTAGCTAGATACGCCGATTCACGGACGTAGTTGCGCCCGGCGTATCTATTTGCGTAAGGCGTCGGACCGGCGTAAAGTTACCCCTGCTATATGAGGCGTACGCAATGTTAAGTATGGACGTCGGGACAGCGTCAAATTTTCCGTCGTTTGCGTAAAAACCGTTCGCGAATAGGGCTTTGCGTAAGTTACGTTCATGTCGTCTAGGCATTGAGCGGGCGTAATTTAATTAGAAATTTCGACGTGATACTGAGCATGCACGCGCATTCGCGCCGTTCGAAAAAAGCGTAATTTACGTTGGGTCATGCTTCGTTTACATAAAACACGCCCCCCCGTTTCTCATTTGATTTAGGCGCGCTTACGCCGGCCCATTTACGCTACGCCGCCGTAACTTACGGCGCAAATTCTTTCTGAATACGGAAAATACGCTGTAAGTTACGGCGGCGTAGTGTATCTTAGATACGCTACGCCTGCCTAAAGATAGGCAGATCCTTGTGGATCTGGCCCCTGATGTTTTAGATTTAAGGGACTGAGGACAGATTCGTCAGTCCCTTTCTCTGCAGCCTATGCTGCACAGATAAATGAATATGAAGCGCTCACAGGCTTCCTATTCATTTACAAACTGAAGCATAGTAAACAAAGATTCCTACGATTTAGCAACGAATGGACACAGGAGCGATCAGTACCGATTGCACTGTGTTCAATTAGAAAAGAAAGGGGGCCCGTCCCTTGCTCTCCCTCCTGAGAAATCCCCCTCCGTGTGCCCACAGCGGCTGCTGGTGGGAGAGCTAGGAAGCAAGCAGCGCATAAATGTTTCACATAAATACATAAAAGTTGACCAATGTAAGCACCCATGTCAGTGTTAAATGGTTTGTCTCAACCCTCCAACTGCTACAGGACAGCTTGTTCTGTTAAAAAAAAAAAAAAAAAAACACCACACACACAGTTGTACTGGCAGGATCACCAGGTAAAAATAAAAAGTAAGAAAGCCTATAAAAAAGGAACACTAATGCAGTCACATCAAAGAATTGGTAAGCTGCAACATAATAGAGGTTTGGTTTTGGGATTATTATTGCTTTAAGAAGCCATAAATAAAGTTTTCAAAATATTTGGGCCCATATCAAACTGAGCAATTTGGTGCGCTGCAACACAGGCGCATGCTTTTAGTATGTTGGGGGGGGGGGGCATTAAAAATGAATAGCACCCCATTGCACTAATGTGTACATTGTGTAAGGTGAGAGTTACCACAACGCATAGATGTGAAGCCAAACCAAAGTAACTAAAACAGTAAGTTCTGAGTCTACCTCTCTTGTTTACTCAAATACATATATGTCCATCTACTACATGAGAAGTGGCCTTTAAAGTGGAACTAAAGGAGCTATATTATATATTCAACAGTTGCTGTCCCTTACCGGCCTAGGTGGCGGAGCGGAATGACGTCACGCCTGCAGGACACCATCCTGGCATACAAAGATAGTGCCAAAGTTGTCAGTTGAGCTGTGCATGTGCAGCTCAGTTTACATCAGAGACCACAGCTAGCAGGCATGTAGGGGTAATTTATTGCGGAAGAGACATGACATGTTCTACAATAAAAAGCCTGCCTGCTGGCTGCCTGTCACAGAGGTACTTTAGTGCCACTTTAAAACGCTACATTATTCACCCAAGTTCAAGAGAGTAGTAGAACAACCAAATATCATATTATATATATATATATATATATATATATATATATATATATATATATATATATATATATATATATATATATATATACCGTATTTATTCAAGTATAACGCGCAAAATTTTCTACCAAAAAAAGAAATCAAGTTTGGGTGCGCGTTATAAACGAGGGCTGGGGTGGGTTGGCAGTGGCGGCCGGTCCATTGAGGGCGCAGGCGAATTGTGAGTTTGCACTGCGCCTTTTCCGGGCTGCAGCCGCTCACTGTATGCGAGGGCGAAAAAAAAAAAAACGTCCCCACGTCGCGTACAGTGGGCGGCCCGAACTGGGGGTGAGAATTCTTATTATCCGCTGTATGGTCGCCGCTTCATTTCCTCGCCTCGCCCACACGTTACGGTAAGCATTGCTTTTGTACAATTCAGTGTTTTGCGTACCGTAATTCAGTGTTCTTCATATTTTAATTGATATACTGTACTGGTACCCGTTAGATGGCAACTCATGGTATCAAGAGAAAACGTTCTGCATATGACGCTTCATTCAAGCTCAAAGTTGTCGATCATGCTGAAATTCACGGAAATCGAGCAGCTAGCAAGCTAGTGTATCCGATGATGAATCTGACTTTGAAGCATTTTAAATAAATATTGTTACCGGTAATTCAACGTTTTTTTGTCAATTACAATGCTTGGTGTGAAACAAAATTTTATACCGATTTTTAATCGAAAATTAGGGGTGCGCGTTATACACGTGTGCGCGTTATACTCGAATAAATACGATATATATATATATATATATATATATATATATATATATATATATATATATATATATACATACACACACACACACACACACACACACACACACACACACATATATATATATATATATATATATACACATATACACGTACGTACGTACATATACATACATACATTATATATATATATATATATATATATATATATATATATATATATCTCTCTCTATCTCTCAACATTGAAATATTCCATAATTATAAAAAAAGACCTTGCTTTACCTCCCAGGTAGCAACTTTGCTATTTCAGCCCAGCGATTTCCGAGTTTTCTATGGGCCTCGTAAACGACCCGATCCTCCTCCTCGGTCCATGAAGATTTCTTTACTTGAGGATTTAGGTGATTGTGCCAACGTTCTCTGCACTGTTTCCCAATTCTACCATGTAAGTGCTTAGCAATGATGGACCATTTTTTGGGCCCATATTGTTCCACAAGATCAATCACCTAATAAAAAAGGACATTAAAACAGATGAAGCCACTTTTAGACTCATAATAAAAAAATAAAAAACACACAAAAAAAATAAAAATTCAAGTTGAATAACTATTAACGAATAAAGGGCAGGATCACCAAGTTAGGCTGGATTCACGCCTATGCATAACTAGTGTTTTTTGCATTTTGCACTACAGAACGTGATCCATAGGAAACAATGATAAAGGCAAATAGCACTAAAAATGCATAGGTGTGAATCCAGCCTCAGAATAGAACTTTGTTGCATATTTTTTAAATATACAAAATTAAAGGGGTTGTAAAGGTACAGTTTTTTTTCCCCTAAATAGCTTCCTTTACCTTAGTGCAGTCCTCCTTCACTTACCTCATCCTTTGATTTTGCTTTTAAATGTCCTTATTTCTTCTGAGAAATCCTCACTTCCTGTTTTTCTGTCTGTAACTCCACACAGTAATGCAAGGCTTTCTCCCTGGTGTGGAGTGTCGTGCTCGCCCCCTCCCTTGGACTACAGGAGAATCAGGACGACCCACTAACACACAGCTCCTTTCTCTATCTGCAACGTAGAGAGCGTCCTGACTCTCCTGTAGTCCAAGGGAGGGGGTGAGCATGGCACTCCACACCAGGGAGAAAGCCTCTCATTACTGTGTGGAGTTACAGACAGAAGAACAGGAAGTGAGGATTTCTCAGAAGAAATAAGGACATTTAAAAGCAAAATCAAATGATGAGGCAAGTGAAGGAGGACTGCACTAAGGTAAAGGAAGCTATTTAGGGGGGGGGGGGGGGATTGTACCTTTACAACCCCTTTAAGAACACATCAAAGAACAAAAAACAAAACAAAAAAACACGACACCTGCAGGTTCCTCTACATATTTTAAACATCTGCACAGGTCCCCTGGAAGCCCAGACTCTTCATCAAGATGCCACTCTAAAGTGTTACTGAACCCACAACAGTTAAATCAGTGTGCATATGCAGCAAAGCATGCTTGTTATACTCACTGTGAAACCTACACAATTACACAATGCATTGTGTAAAAAGACTGTTTGAGCCCATCTTCTCTGATCCTCCCCCTCTTTTAGAGTCCCCAATCCATCTCCGGACAGTAGAGGCTAGGGGACAAGCTGCACATGCTCGGTTTGGTTAGTATTGCTAGAGATTTTATTTATTTTTTCTTGGTAGTGAGCATGTGATCAGCACAGGGCCAATCAGCACTGTCCAGACAGGGGGTCAGGGGTCCAGCAGCCTCATAGAAGGATCAGGGGAGAATGAAAACTCGTCCTACAAGCTTTAACCAGACACTGATAGAAGTCACAAGGCTGCTCTAATTGATGATGAGAAAAGGGATTTAGCAATTTATATTTACCAAAATAATTGCATTTCTATGTTCTTTGTACTGTGGGAGACCAGATATAGTGAATGCAGGGTTCTGGGTTTAGTAACTTAAATAAATTACAGCAAATTAAATAAAAATTCTACCGCCTTGCACGGGGGGGGGGGGGGGGTGGTGGGGGGGAGGGGAACTAGCTTTTGGAATGCCTACCTTTACACGCACATGAACTTTGACCCCCTCATGGATGTGCGAGTTAGAGGAACTTGACTGGCCTGCACAGAGCCCTGACCTTAGCCTGATATAACACCTCTGGGATGAATTAGACTGCGAGCCAGGCCTTCTCGTCCACATCAGTGCCCGACATCACAAATGCGGTTCTAGAAGAATGGTCAAACATTCCCATAGACACACTCCTAAACCTTGTGGACAACCTTCCCAGAAGAGTTGAAGCTGCAAAGGGTGGGGCAACTCAATATTGAACCCTACGGACTAAGACTGGGATGCCATTAATGTTCATGTAAATAAGACAGTGCCATACAGAGATGGGCGAGGCTTGTGCCCCATGGGCGAGACTTGTGCCCCGTGTTGAACCTGCTACCTTCCAGGATATGTCACATGTGTATCCCAAGAGGCTGATAAAACCCAATGTTTTACAATGCAGGCAAGGGTGGCGGCGGTAGGGAGTGGCAAATAAGCGCATCACACGGCTTACATTTTTTTTTTTTATCCATCGGACTGATATCAGCGAAAATTAAAGTAAAAAGAAACTCCCTAAATTTTTGGTTGTCCCCAAAACAGGAATAGAGAGGAAATCTTCCAAAGGGGACACTCGTTCTGGAGACAACCTGAGAATCCATTACCGATAGGATTTCTTCTCACTTCCCGTTTGGTTAGAAGATACTTTTAATACCAAGATACCAGTACTTTTTCTCAAGTATTCGCAAATGCCAATTACGATACCCACGGGCGGACTGAAAACTCATGGGGCCGCCCCAGCAATAGGAGATTATGGGGCCGCCCGGGCAATAGGAGATTATGGGGCCGCCCGGGCAATAGGAGATTATGGGGCCGCCCGGGCAATAGGAGATTATGGGGCCGCCCGGGCAATAGATTATGGTGCCACACAGTACCACACACACACACACACACACACACACACACACACACACACACAGAGAAGGTACTGGAGAGCAGCTATAATCTTGGGATTTTTAGACCAAAAGGATGTCGGTAAGGGACATAGGTAAAAAAGAAAACGCAGATTTTTACATACTGTCCCTGGTTTTACTGAGGCCTGCAATCATGATGGGGCCCCCTAGTGGCGCGGTGCCCGAATGGTCAGTCCGCCCCTGCCAATACCTATTTCACATATCTATTCACCTATTTTTAGTGTCATGTGACAGTTTGTTTTTAAACTAATGAACGATTATTAGTTTCTTTATAATGATAAAAAACAAAATTGTTCACATGTGGGGAGCCGGTTTTCAGTGCGATTTCAAGCCCCATCCGATGCAACTTCGTTCAGGTGAGAACTGTTAAAGAGTGTGTGACATTGGAAATCGCACCTGAAAATCATACCGGATTATTTTTTAAATCACGCTGCAGCCGGCCCACACATACTATATGTGAACCGGCTCTATAGAAAAGCCTTTTAATTCACATGTAATGCAAATCGCAAGCATTCAAAACGCATTTGAATTTGCATATATGTGAACCAGGGCTAGGTACTGGTCCACTTGCATGAGTATGCAAATGCTTAGTATTGGTGCGAAGCTAGACACAGGTGTGTTAAAAAAAAAAAAAAAGAAGAAGGACACAGACACACCTTATCTTATTTAAAATGAAAACATTTTGCATTTAGTTCTACTTTAAAAGGGTAAGGCTCCAATCACACTTGTGCGACTTGTCATGCAACTTATCTATGTTTTCCAACAATAACCATTCATATATGTGCGACTTAAAGTTGCAGCAACTTTGTGCAGTTCATGCACTACTTTAATCCGACTCATGCCATAGACTGCAATGCTTACCCTCAAAAGCGCCGATATAGTTTAAAAACGGCATTGTACATACAGCATATAGTGCCTTGGGAGGTGCCATCTCAGGCCCCCCTGGTCCCGGTACACTCCGGTGGCAGAAATCCCCCAGCTTCTTTGCACACGGAAGCCAGTCTAACTGTCGCGGCCGTTGTGGCTGTTGGTCGTCGGAGAGCAATACATTATAATGCCAGCGAGAGGGGGGAAGCAATGCCTGACAGGGGGAGGGGGAGCTAAGAGAGTCACACAACACACACTGGCTGACAGGCCCCCCCTTCCTGCAAATAGTTTGTGTCTCTTTGCCCTCCCTTGTCAGGCATCAGTGTGCACTGGTCTTAACCACTTCAGCCCCAGAAGGATTTACCCACTTCCTGAGCTACCCTTATTTATTTATTTTCAAAGTTCAGTATTTAAATTTTTTTCCTGAAACTTCCCTCTTAAAATTAGGGTGCGTGTTATACGCCGATAAATACAGTACATGGAATACATGGAAAACACTGTGCATGCATATTTAGTGCAGAAAAAATGCACACGAAACTGCGTCTGGTGTGAACTGGCCCTAAATCAAGCCTTTTTACTAGCGATTTAAATCAAATCCACCCCGATTTTTTTTGTTATTAAAAGCGCTTAAACTACTAGAAAACCACTTTGTATGACAAAAGTAAAAAAAATTAAAAAAAGAGAAGAAGGATAGCATCAAACATAAAAGTGCTTACCCTTTGGTCTTCTTCCTTGGTCCAAGGCCCTTTTATTAGTGCAGGATTTAATACTTTCTGCCATCGGTGGTGGCACTGTATATCTGACCGGTCCTTAAAGTGAAAAATAAGGCAAAGAAAACATGGCACATCAGAGAGAGCACAGCGTATGGAACTTTTCAGGTCATACTGGTTATATACAGCATCTCCACTGCGGTTTACATCGCTACGTGCAACAAAATCCCAGAGGGCTACCCATGGATCATTGCCAACAAGTACTGCAGCTTAGGCAGGCCATACATGGGTCGAATTTTGAAATAATTTTCTTTTGGAAAGCCGAAATTTTGTACGTTTTTAGATCCGATGGCGCCACCATTGATTTCGAAATTCAATCAAGCTTTAAAGTAGAGGTTCTCTCGAAAAAAAATGTTTAAGATTAGATTCATGCTCATTTTGTCTAGGGGAATCGGCTATTTTTTTTCAAAACTAAGCAGTACTTACCGTTTTAGAGAGCGATCTTCTCCGCCGCTTCCGGGTATGGTCTTCGGGTCTGAGCGTTCCTTCTCGATTGACAGTCTTCCGACGGTCGCATCTATCGCGTCACGAGTAGCCGAAAGTAGCCGAATGTCGGTGCGGCTCTATACGGCGCCTGCGCACCGACGTTCGGCTACTTTCGGAAAATCGTGACGCGATGGATGCGACCGTCGGAAGCCTGTTAACCTCCTGTTGATGCAGAAATGTTTGTGGCTGGGAATCTTCGTTTCTTTCTGGGAATTTTCTTTCCTTGCACATTTCTTTATTGATTACATTTCTTGCAGGATTCTCCCATTCTCATTGATTAGAAAATCGTTTGTTTTTAAAAAACAAAATTCATCATGCCCGATTACTCAAATTCGATGGCCGCACAAAAATCGGCTGTTGCTGCACGAAAATTCTTAGATACGATTTTTGAAAGAAAATGCTTTCAAAATGCGACCTTTGTATGGCCTGCCTTAGTGATGTTGATACTCCGTACAATTTACTGTATTTTTAGCTTAAACCCCCTGGGCACCAGCAGAACCTGAAGGTAGACCATTGCAGCAACTTTATAAAAGAAATAAAAATACATGGGAATCCAAAATAAATGGCAGAATCTGCAATATTCCGGGAGGCAGATGCTTTAATGTCTTGTTTGGCCTTTTTCCAGCCTTCAACAAGCACACCAAGTACAAATGTTCCAAGAATTTCAGTTTAATCGTTTATATTATAAACCTGTTTTACAAGTTGCCGCAAGTGTCTGATGTCATCAAACAGATGTGAACAGCCTTTGTGTAATTATCACTCATTAAAGCATTAGCACAGAGGATAATACAGAAGTTTTGCCAATTTCCTGATACCCTAGTGTCCGGGTCAGTTTGCTATGCAAGAGGTTCTCAGGCAGTTGCCTATATTTTTTGGCATGCAAGAACACCAGAATATGCTTAAGTTAAAGGAGAAGTACAGGTGGCTGTACTTCTGTAGATCACAGGAGTGCAGTTCATTCCACACTTCAGTGACCTGTTTTTAGACAGCAGGCTGAAGTCCTGTTTGCTGATGTCATAGAGCCGGTCCAGGCTTGCGTAAGATCGCGACCATATGGTCAGGATTTGCCCACATGCCTGGACCGACATCCGGCTCAGCCTCTCAGCGAGCCAGTGAGAGCCTGATCGGGCCACTCCTGTCCCTTTCATAGTGAGCACAGCGGGGTGGCACAGAGAGTCGGTGACCGACAGTCACTAGCTTGCTGTTCAGGGAGCCCTGAGAACTGAGCGATTGGTGGTGTTCGATCGCTCGGTTCTCAGTGTTAGAGAAGACTGGGAACAGATGCAGCATTGGAGATGTGGGATTTAAAAAAAACAAAAAAAAAAAAAAACAATTCCTATACTTCTCTGTTAGTCTGTACACTTCTGTTAGTATACAAGCCATTTTGTAATTTATTGTTATTTAATGTTAACTCTTCATTTCAAATCGCTTGGTGCACGGAACACCCCCAGAAAGAAATCTCACTTTCTGCTTGTGCGATTGGCTCACTGATTTTCTCGGATCTCTGCACAAAGATACAAGTACAATTTTAGACATCTTCTGCAATATGAATTTAAAGCAGAACTAAAAAAGGCAGGGTTATAACAACTCTAAGTTTTGGGGGGGGGTTTTTGCCACTTGTCCCATTGCAGAGATTCCCCTTCACTTCCTGTCCCATAGCCAAACAGGTAGGGAGAGAAAAATCCCTCTAAAGAGAGAGAATGCCTGGTTGTCACCAGAACTAATGTTCCCACTATTTCGGTTTTGAAGACAATCCAAAAAATTTGGGATTTCCTTTTACTTTCAGTGACTAATAGAGAGGGCAAATCTCCCGAACGAGGACACAGTAATAAAAGCCTCAGCCCCAACCCCGCTCCCTCATTACTTTCTTTGATTGACAGCACTGGGAGCCAATGGCTTCCTGTGCCCCAGCAAAGCCTGGAAGTGAGGGGGGGAAAAGATCTGCAAGGCGCTGGAGTCATGAGGTCTCAGGCAAGAAAAAAGGGGTGGTGAGGGGGGAGGATGCAAATACCTAAACATTTTTTTACCTCATAGGTTTGGTATACCGTGCCAGACCTTCAGAGGTCATGACGTAAAAGAGGGCTCCTGAGGGGATTTTTTTTCCCAGTTTATAGCGGATGTCCGCTGAGAAAAAAATATTAAAAGCCAGCCGCTACAAATACGGCAGTTGCTGACTTTTAATATTAGGACACTTACCTCTCCTAGAGTCCAGCGCCGTCCGCAGCAGAGGATGAGCGATCACTCGTCACTCTGCTGCCCCTCCCCATCATCCTCGGTGAGGGAACCAGGAAGTGAATCGCTCCGGCTTCACTGCCCGGTTCCCTACGGCGCATGCGCGAGTCGCGCTACGCCTGCCGATTGGCTCCCGCTGTGTACTGGGAGCCGAATGTTCCCTGAACACAATGGGGGGGGACGGGAGGTGACGTCATGCCCGCAGTCTGCCCGAGACTGTGTGGCCGGAAGTGACACCGGAGGGGGAGGGTTCCGATCAGCGGGAGTTCCACTTTAGGGTGGAGCTCCGCTTTAACAAAAGTGAAGTTGCACTAGCTAAAGTAGCCTTAATACTGGCCTATTTTAATCCACTGCATAGCAGCGCTCACACTCAAAGGGTCAGCACTCTCGGCATATCAGGGACCAACTGCTTTGCAATGTGCTCTTACTTTAACCCAACCCATACTTCAAAACCAAGCAATACACAGAAGCTGCCCAGTTTCACAAAAGCCTGCAAAGTGCCCGATGCTGGTTTGGGTTAGCAAAAAAAAAAAGAAGAAGAAAGAAGAAGGATTGGTACTTGTACTCAGTCTTAAAAAAGTAGTATCGGGATAACCCTAATATTTACAAAAATGTGAGGGGTGTACTCACTTTTGTGAGATACTCTACATAAACCTGACAGTTAGCAGAATCAAGCAACCATTAAACTATGCAACTATAAGGAAATGTTCAAAGGTGTTTCTACAACAATAACGGGGTTATGTGCTCTGTCAATTTTACATACAGATAATAAAAATATAAAGCGTAGAATTTTATGGCCTTATCCAAATCATATACAAAGAAAAATGAGGTGTGAACCAAAGTATAGACCTCCAGTAACACACAATGGCAGACTAGAACGGCAAAACAACAGAGACAATTTTTGGATACATTTTTTTATTGTGCAATAACATTTTTTTTTTTTTTTTTTTAGATAAAATAAGTCTGTTTTGCCGCTCTAGTCCGCCATTGTAGGTTACTTACTGGAGGTCGATACTCCAGTTCGTAACTAGTTTTTCTTCTTACATGCAGATAGTACTTGCTGCGAAAAAGTACATTTTAGGGAAGGTAGAGGTTTCTTTTGGCCAACTACAGCTGCTTCCATCCCACACCTTTTATTTCTCAGAAAACTTACTAGGAAGTTGCTTGCGATCAAGTTCCAGTCATCAGTCCCATGTACTTCAGCTAGTTTCTTTAATTTGTCATCCTGTTAAAACATGAATTAGATTAAGGCCAGTACTTACAATATTAGAGAAAAAAAACAGAAGAATAAAACAAGCCATACCTCATCTTTGCTCCACTTGGCTCTATTCCAGATCTTCTTTTGCCCCTTCTGCATTGGAACATCGAAATCACGATGGACACAATGGTCGTCGTCTTCATCCTCACTAAGGGAGGGAAGAAAATATGAATTATGGCAATCAGTTGCATAGTGTTTATACTAATAATAGTCACAAATGACATATGCAGTCTGTCAATAGCATTAAAGCGGGGGTTCACCCAAAAAAAAAAGTAATATTACATCTAGCAGAGCGAGCATATAGTAAGGGCATTTACTTTTGGCGGTTTTTTTTTCTCCGTACATACCTTTATATTCCGTTTTTGTCCAGGGCTTCCGGGTTCCGATGACTGCGGGACTGGGCGTTCCTATCCTTCCGTTCGATGATTGACGGCTTTTGAAACAAGTGACCTGTCGCACAACGCGCGTCACCAGATGTCGGGAAATAGCCAAGCTGCGAATCGGCACTATACGGCGCCTGCGCAGTCAGCTCTACACGGCGGGCGCAGGCGCCGTATAGTGCCGACTCGCAGCTCGGCTATTTCCGGAAAGCTGGTGACGCGCGTTGTGCGACAGGTCACCTGTTTCACAAGCCGTCAATCAACGAACGGAAGGATAGGAACGCCCAGTCCCGCAGTCATCGGAACCCTGAGGCAGGGATAGGAACGCCCAGTCCCAGAGTCATCAGAACGCGGAAGCCCTGGACCAAATCAGAATATAAAGGTAAGTACGGAGAAAAAGAAAAAAAAACTGCCGAAAGTATATGCCATTACTATGCTGGCTCTAATGTTAAAAATTCGTTTTTAGGGTGAACCTCCACTTTAACCCATTGTAGCATTATTATCACCTCTTGACCTGCTGCCCCCCCTAATAATTTATTTGACAAAGTGGCAACATTGTTCGTTCTGCAGTGAAATCATTGCAATGTTACCTTGTGCATAGTGTAAGCTTAGAAAGACATGCAGTGTTACTGCCGGTTCACATTGCTGCAGCGCGACTCTGCAAGGCCATCTGCACACGACTTCAGAGGCGACTTGCAAAATGACTTCTGTAATGAAGTCAATGCAAGTCCCCTGAAGTCTTCCCAAAGTCGTACAGGAACCTTTTTCTAAGTTGAAGCGACTTCAGTAGCTCCTATTAAAACGGTTCCATAGTACTAAACGGAGCACGACTTGTCGTCAGGTGGCCAAGTCGGCTGACAAGTCGTCCCTGTGTGAACCGGCACTAGATGGACTATAAAGCAAGCAACAAATTAACCACTTCCCGACCTCCTCATGTACATTTACGTCGGCAGAATGGCACGGACAGGCACATCAATGTACCTGTACGTGCCTGCCTAGACGTGGGTGGGGGGTCCGATCGGGACCCCCCCCCCGGTACATGCGGAGGTCGGGTCCGCTCGGAGAGCGATCCGGGACGACGGCGCGGCTATTTGTTTTTTGCGGCGCATCGATCGAGTGATCCCTTTTATAGGGGAGACTCGATCGATGATGTCAATCCTACAGCCACACCCCCCTACACTAGTAAACACATACACAGTGATCCCTAAATGTTACAGCGCCCCCTGTGTTTAACTCCCAAACTGCAACTGTCATTTTCACAATAAACAATGCAATTTAAATGCATTTTTTGCTGTGAAAATGACAATGGTCCCAAAAATGTGTCAAAATTGTCCGAAGTGTCCGCCATAATGTCGCAGTCACGGAAAAAAAAAAAACGCTGATCGCCGCAATTACTAGTAAAAAAAATAAAAATGCAAAAAAACTATCCCCTATTTTGTAAACGCTATAAATTTTGTGCAAACCAACCGATAAACGATTATTGCGTTTTTTTTTACCAAAAATAGGTAGAAGAATACGTATCGGCCTAAACTGAGGAAAAAAAAATGTATATACGTTTTTGGGGGATATTTATTACAGCAAAAAGTAAAAAATATTGAATTTTTTTAAAATTGTCGCTCTATTTTTGTTTATAGCGCAAAAAATAAACCGCAGAGGTGATCAAATACCACCAAAAGAAAGCTCTATTTGTGGGGAAAAAAGGACGCCAATTTTGTTTGGGAGCCACGTCGCACGACCGTGCAATTGTCTGTTAAAGCGACGCAGTCCCGAACTGTAAAAACCCCTTGGGTCTTTAGCCAGCATATTGGTCCGGGGCTTAAGTGGTTAAACACCAACTCCAGATTCTCGTAAAAAAAAAACAAAAAAAAACACACAACACGCACCACATAACAAATGTTATATGGTTTTTCCAACTCATGTAAAATACAATCACTTTCCTGGCCAGCTTAGCATTTTCAATTTAAAAAATAAATCATAAGACCATCTTTACATGGATTAACCCATGCAGATAAGGAAAGGTTTCTATGGTGATCCTTTAAGCTACACATTGCCAAACAATGCCAAATGATTCACCAGTCCAACGTCTCTTGACAATAAGACTGTGGAGGGTTCAGCTCTTGTGTCTGAGGTCATTACGGCACAGCAATTTTCCAAATCACTGCATCTGAATATCAGACATATGGAAGGTAATGTTAGCTGCGCAGAGAGATCCCCCATAACTGACCATCCCTAGATTCTGGAATAATGCAAACAAGCAAATTACAACTTTTATTCTTTTAACCACATGACACCAATTGCTCAGAAAGCCAGTCAAGCAATAAAGAATCCAGATCACAAGTTTCATGTGAACCTACAGACAGAAGAACGACAGACCGCCAATGCCATCCCCCGGAGATCTGGTCTTGATGTCAAGTAACCTGGAATAAGCATGATGCCAGAAAATCCTGTAATAACTCAACTCCATTCCTTCCATATTTAAGATTAGTGACTCACTGCATACCAAAGCTAGGATAACAACGCTGGCACCTGAACCTCAAAAATTTAATTTATTTCTGATTTCATTTATTATGTTCAGGACTGAACATATGTTTAAATATGTAGACATGAAATTGTGAAAAGTAATGATATTTTACATTCTTATTTTCAGTCAGCAGTGGACAATTTAGGTTCTTTTCAAAATGTTTTACAGACTTATATAAAATTGTTTTTGGGAAAAACCTGGTGTTTACGAAACACAATAGCACAAGCAGAAATTTACACAAAAATAAATAAAATTAGCCAGAGCATAAATAGAGAGAAAGTATACAGGTAAACAGCTTCTGCTGTATTACATCGGTCTTTTAAAAGAAAAAAACAATGCTTTTTGGAATCTGTGGCATAGACAGAAAAAAATATGTATGTAGAAAAAAAAAAAAAAAAGGAAACAAAGAAAAGAAAGAAAAGAAAAATACAACAGTGATGGTTTCCCTTGAAAAACAATACAAAACACACAGTGGGCAGATGCATGCTCAGAAGGCACTTTATAACACATGGTTACTCCTACAGTCCTCATTGTATTGTGAAAGACCAATTTGATCATCTATAGTACATTGAGCAGCAGGTGGTTCATAAAGGAGGCGCTTAAAGTGTTTGTAAAGGTTAATTTTTTAATTTATTTTTGTCATATTTACCCCCACTGTGCAGTTCGTTTTGCACAGAGTGGCCCTCAATCCTGCTGTTCTGGGGTCCCACGACAGCTCTTCCCCGTAATAGCCAACCCCCTCTGGGAAGCTCTCTCCCGAGATTGAAATTTGGATTTGATTGACAGCAGTGGGGGCCAATGGCTGCGCTGCTATCAATCTATCCAATCATTGCCAAGACTCCGTGGAGAAGAGGACGCCGTGGCAGCCCTTTTTTTTTTTTACCTTAATACATAGGATGCATTGAGGTGAAAAAACACAAACCTTTACAACCCCTTTAAAGCGGAGGTTCACCCTAAAAACATGTATATAACATTACATTCTGATTACTACCAACATTTACAGTATGCTGTTTTTTTTTTTGCTGTACATACCGTATTATTGCTATTTTCCACCGGCTTTCCGGGGTGCTTACTCCTGCGGGAGTAGGCGTTCCTATGCAGAGGCGCAGTGTCATGTGGGACTTCGCCCAGATGATTGACGTCTTGAGAAAATCCCCCCCCCCTGGCGGATAAGGCGCGCCACAAGTTTCCGAAAATAGCCGAACTGCGAGTCGGCTCTATACGACGCCTGCGCAGTCAGCTCTACACGGTTCCTAGTCGGTGCGCAGGCGCTGTATAGCACCGTATAGAGCCGACTCGCAGTTTGGCAATTTTCGGGCGTGCCTTATCCGCCGGGGGGGGGGGGGGGGGGGGGGACGACGAGTTTTTCTCAAGATGTCAATCGTCTGGGCGAAGTCCCACATGACACTGCGCCTCTGCATAGGAACGCCTACTCCCGCGGGAGTGAGCACCCGGAAGCCGGGTGGAAAATAGCAATAATACGGTATGTACAGCAAAAAAAAAAAAAAAACTGCATACTGTAAATGTTGGAAGTATGCAGAATGTAATGTTATATACATGTTTTTAGGGTGAACCTCCGCTTTAAGCCCCATACACACATGCTGAATATTGGGCGGTATCAGCCGGTCCAGCTACTGCCAACGGGGCATGACCGAAAAAGATCTGCCGATCGCCATCCGATTAACGCTCTCAGCCATGTGCCAAGTTCCCCCGTCAGAACACAATAGCTCAGTGGAGGGAGATCCCTTTACCAACATTGGATTGTTAGTACATGATCCCCTCCCAAGCTTTCCTTCTTTTTTTTTCCCATTCAGCCTGCTGTGTTGAATGGAAAAAAAGTGTACTAGGCTTTAATCCATTAGCAAGGCTGTTAAGAAACTATACTGTATACGCTGATCAGCTATAACTTTATGACCACCCACCTTTTACTGTGTAGGTCCCCCTGTTGCTGCCAAAACACTCCAACCCCATCAAAGTATGGATGTCACTAGACCTGTGCAGGCATGCTGCGATATCTGGCACCAAGCCATCAGCAGCAGATCCTTTAGGTCCAGTAAGTTGCATGGTGCGGCCTCCATGGAAATTTCCAGCAAATCCCACAGGTGCTTGATTGAGATCTGGAGAATTGAGGACAAGTTAACACCTCAAAACTCATTGTTGTGCTTCTCAAATCATACTTGAACAATTGTTTGGAGTGGGGCAGGGCACATTATACTGCTGAAAGAAGCCACTACCATCAGGGAATATATAGTTTCCATGAAGGGATGCGCTTTGAACAATGTTTAGGTAGGTGGTGTGCATCAAAGTAATATTTACATGAATGGCAAGACCCGCGGTTTTCCAGCAGAATATTGCCCGAAGCATCTCACTGCCTCATTGCCATACTATATCCAAGTTCCATCTAAGAGACCCACACGCACGGCCATACGCACGATGTCAAAGAAAATGTGATCCACCAGACCAGGTCACCTTCTTCCATTACTCTGTGGTCCAGTTCTGAAGCGAACATGCCCATTGTAGGAAATTGTCTATGGGCATGGGTCACCCTGACCAGTCTGCAGCTACCCAGCTATACAACAAACTGCAATGCCCATTTTTCAGCTTTCAACACATCAATAGGGACAAGATGTTTACGTGATGTCCAATTTATCTCAGCAACTCATATTGTCAAGATAATGTTATTCAATTGACCCGTCAGTGGTCATAAAGTTATGGCTGATCAGCAACGCTGTATCCTGGCCCAGGCCTAGGCTAGCACTTTGCAGGGGGGAAGCACGGAAAGTGTCCCCGCTGGCTTGTGCTACACTGTTAGTGTAACACAAGCTGTTTCTAATTTTTACTGTCCTATCATCCTGTACTACAAACCTTCCTCACTGTGCTATATGTTTTCTGCTGTACCATTGGTATGGTTATATCTTCTTAGTCCTCTCCATAAAATTATTAGAAATTTGTGTTTGAAGTAGAACTATAGGCAACATTTTTTTTTCATTTTGGATAGATTAAGGGAGGGTTATAGGCAGGGCCGTTCGAAGACATTTGGGGGCCCCAAGCAAAAAAAAAAAAAAAAAGTGACATTTCAAGTTGAGAAGCTGGGGGTTGGCGTCTTACCTCTATCCTCCACCTCACACGCACACGCCGGCATATGTTGGTGTCTGCACAGGGGCCCCGCATGGCTGCGTCCTCCTGCAGTCCGGTCGGCCGTGTACCATAACCGCGCGGTACAGGAGATTCAGTTTGCTGTTTCCGGGGCCGGACTGAAAGGAAGTGAACACTCAGTGTGTGCACTTCATGTCAGTCCGGCCGGGAACAGGAACCTGATTCTCCTGTACCGCGCGGTTATGGTACACGGCCGACCGGACTGCAGGAGGACGCAGCGGTGCGGCAAGGGCCCTCCCTGCTGAGGGCCCTCCCTGCTGGGGCCCCTGGCCAGCTCGGGGGCCCCAGGCAAATGCTTGCTTTGCCTGTCGAGTTCCGACGGGCCTGGTTATAGGCCCTGTCAGTTTATTTTATTACCATCCCTGTCCTATTGCAGAGATTTCCCTTCACTTTCTGCCCCATAGCCAAACAGGAAGTGAAAGGAAATCTATGCAAACTAAGGGAATCCATTCCCCCCACCCAGGCATTGAGAACTAGTGTCCCCACTTGAAAATTTCAGGGTGGGTCTTAAACAGAAAGGGGTGTGTCATATTTAAATTAGGGGGTGCACGAGTTTAGTCAGGCCTAGGGCAGCACAAAACCTAAATACACCACTGCTGATCAGTATATAAATATGTATGCATGTGCGCGCGCGCACACACACACACACATTAAAATAATGGGGGTGTTCCCTCTACGCAAAAGAAGTTACCTAAAGGGCAGAAAAATTACAACGGAAATCAAAAATAGCTATAGAAGGGTACAGGAAAAATAGGGACTTTTTTAAATGCAATGTATAACAGTTTCGTGCATATTTAAATTGTTTAAATATTCATTAAATTGAATTAATGAATTAAATTAATGACATTAAATTATCTCAGAACAAAAAAATAAATAAAATAAAATGTTTAATCCAGTAAATATAACATGCCATCAGTCTACCTGCTGGCTGCATATAAGACATATAAGGCATGTCATAAATATATATATATTAGGGTTGTCCGGAGACCAAGTACCGATACTTTTTTTTAAATGTCATGTGACAGTTTCTCAAAACAAAATACAGGATTTGGTAGCACTGATATGTAGCACTGGTGGCTGGCAGGCACTGACAGGTGGCACTTATGGGCATTGGGCACCGATAGGTGACATTTATGGGCACTGATGGCAGGCACTGAAATGCCATTAGGGAAGGCTGCCTGCGACGCCCATCTTGGTACTCCTTGCACTCGGCCGCATAAAACAAACTATATGGGCTGGGTGTAACAAGATATCCGCTGCTGGCATACAGTGTGCAGGGTGTACCAAGTTGGGCGTCGGGATTTTCAAGCACTGGCAGCAACACGAAGCGTCACTTCCGTTACCTAATGTGACGGCTCCGGTCGCTGTTCCCAATGGATAATGCGGTTGTGCCCTGCACCCCTGCCAGCTTACCGCCTTGAGGACTCGCTCTCCGCTCTGCCCGCTGACCCCACCCTCTGCTCTACCCACTGGCTCGGCCCGCTACCCAACAAAAGCTATAAAGCAAGCTACCACATCTAAACATAAAATGCAAAAAAAAAAAAAATCTACCCTAAATTAAATCCCAAACTTATAGTTTCCTAAATGTAATGTTGGCACAAAACAAAAAAAAAGGTCCCAAGCTTGTCCAATAAAACCCTTTCTGTATTCAGAAAAAACTTTAATAGCAGTTCATTTATTGTTGAGATCCTTAGTTGCAAATCTAGATTTTGAGTTCTGTGAACCAATCTACAGTCTCACTCAGAGGAGGCCTGCATGGAAAGTGTTAATATCTCCCCCCGTTATGCAATACAAGCAGCTCTGGCACTTCAAGGGTTTGTCCAATAAAGAGTCACATTTTCCAGCGAGCATTCCTTTGCCATGAATCCAAGGACTGGGCGGCCGGTGCTGCAGAGATGCCAGGAGAAGGATAGAAATTATGGAAGACATTTCTCGGATCTTGTATTACATTTTTCTTTTGCTACAATTTTTATCAGTCTGTGCAATGGATAACGCAGGAAAGTCCCAGTGCTTGTCGGGTCTGGGAGGGATAGAAGCAGAAATCTTGCAATGACTACCAGCACTGTACTTCTCAAAAAGAACGTTCTAAACAAGCGATGGTTAATAAACCATCCATGGAGTAATAGGTGGATATTCCGGGTAGTATGGGAGTTCATGGTGGGTAGGTACAGATGACTCTCTCTTATGTATTGAGACATAATTCTATGCTAGGCGATGGGTGACACCTCTTATACTGGCTGCATTCCTTCCTGCCGCCAGCTTGTGCATGATAGTCCTGGCAAACGCACAACATTCATCTATAATAAGAAGCCATGCCTGCTGCATGGGCAGATAACTGCCAGTGTGCTTCTCTAGAAAGTCTACAAAGAAAGGAGAAAGCTGGATGTTTCCTGAGCTGCTGGGAATCTTGTGCATTTTCTTCTTCGATTCTTCTTTCTATAAAGTGATATTGAACCCAAAATCAATAAGGCTTCATTTCCATGGACGTTTTTACATCCACTTTTTTTTTAGCCTTTTTTACAGCTTATCTATGTTTTTTTTTTTTTTTTTTTTTTTGAGCTGGAGCTTAAAAAACGCAGCGGTAGCGTTTTTTAGCGTTTGAGCGTTTAACGTCTGGCGTTTTTACAGCTCTAAGGCTGGAGCTTTAGAACGCACTGGTCCTGGTTTTTTTTGCAGCTTAAAAACAGCTCAGCCACCTACAGCTCAAAAACGTCATGGTGGGCATGAGGCCATAGACTAACATGAAGAGCCGTTTTTAAGCTGCAAAAAAAGCTCAGAAAAGTGGCTGTAAAAACGTCCAAAAACGTCCATGGAAATGAAGCCTAAAAGTAATCTACTTACCAGTCAGTAGATTTGGTGGCTGCATTAGTCCCCCCCCCCCCCCCCACATTTTCACCAAGTGATTTCTATTGGAAATGTTTACATCTATGCTTTTTTCAGCTGCTGCGTTTTTTGTAAAGGGTCAGGGACTCTAAAAAACGCAAAACGCTGCTTTTTTTGGTTCAACAGACTTAAATGAGATGCTGCAGAAAAGAACACAGTGCGTTTGCATTATTTAATCTGGCCAACAAATTGGTCAAAAAAAAAAAAAAAAAAGGAGCAAAAGCATTAAAAAAAGTTAAACGTATCAAAAAATGACATAAAAGTGTGTCTGAAAACACAGCAAAAAGTACTGCAGAAACACTCAAAAGCAACATGCATCAATATGAATGGAGTCTAATGCCGCGTACACACGATGATTTTTCAGCATGAAAAAAAACGAAGTTTTTAAAAATGTCATTTAAAATGATCGTGTGTGGGCTTCACATCGTTTTTCGGCTTCTGAAAAACGAAAAAATAAATAAAAAAAACGAACATGCAGCATTTTTAAATCGTTTTTCGGGTAGTAAAAAAAATGATCGTGTGTGGGCTAAAATGACGTTTTAAACCTGCACATGCTCAGAAGCAAGTTATGAGACGGGAGCGCTCGTTCAGGTAAAACTACCGTTCATAATGGAGTAAGCACATTCATCACGCTGTAACAGACAGAAAAGCGCGAATCGTCTTTTACTAACACGGAATCAGCTAAAGCAGCCCAAAGGCGAATAGAACTTCCCCTTTAGAGTGCCGTCGTACGTGTTGTACGTCACCGCGCTTTTTTCATCATTTTTTTAAACGATGGTGTGTGGGCAACGTCGTTTTTAATGATGAAGTTGGAAAAACTTTTTTGGACATGCTGAAAAACGTCGTTTTTTTTCCCCATGCCAAAAAATAATCGTGTGTACGCGGCATTAGGCTATTCACGCCAATGCATTTTTTTCCATGCTTTTTTGCAAAAGCGCAGGACATGTTATTTAAAAAATGTATTTTTATTTACATGGGTTCCTATGGGAAACGCGTCTGTGCTTTTTTTAGACGCTGTGTTTTTTTGGAAAGGATCGGGGATTTTTTAACGCAAAATGCGTTTTTTTTCTCACTTTTTTGGTTCAATAGATTTCAATGGAGATGCTGCAGAAAAGCATGCAGTGCATTTTAAGCATGTTTTACATTATTTTATTTAATCTAAACAAAAAAAACCGCAAAACACATCAAAAAACAATGTACGAAAACACAGCAAAAAGCAGTGTAGAAACGCTCAAAAGCAACATACATAGATGTGACTGGAGCCTTAAAGTGCCCACACTCTGGATGAAGAAGCAACAAAGACACCTTTGGACAGCCGCAATCTGGGGGGGAAGAGGGGAGTGTTAGACGTATTAGATATAGACAGACTAACAAATTTAAGCCAAACTCCAGGTCACACTTTATAAGCAATACAGCAAACCGTTTTGTTCCTTTTGGAATAAAGCTTTTGCATAAGGAAATAAAAGCTGAGCATTGCAAGCACCCCTGCGGTAAATGGCTTGACTCAACCCTCCTACTGCCACAACAGCAAGACCGCTTGTTCTGTTGAAAAACAGACTTACTGGCAGGATCACCAGGTAAGAATAAAAGAAAGAAAGACTAAAATATAAAACTAATGCAGCCATCACATCTAAGAAATTGTGAGCCGCAATATAATAAAAATGTTTACTTTTCGGTTTAACAGTGCTTTAAACGTTGTAGATACATGTAGCGATGTGGCAAAATAAAGCAAAATACCAAAATATAAGTCACTGGTTCATAAACAGAGAAATCAACAGTAATGCCGCGTACACACGACCGTTTTTCATGACGAGAAAAATGCAATTTTTTTAAATTGGTCATTAAAAACGATCGTGTGTGGACTCCAGAGCATTTTTCTCTATGAGAAAAAATGGGCATTAAAAATTTAGAACCTGCTCTATTTTTTCACGTCGTGAAAAATGGTAGTGTGTAGGCTTTAACGACGGGGGAAAAAAACGCAAATGCTCAGAAGCAAGTTATGAGAAGAGAAATTTGCATAAGCAGCCCAAAGGGTGGCGCCATTTGAATGGAACTTCCCTGTTTATAGTGCCGTTGTACGTCACCGCGCTTTTTTTCCCCAACCGTGTGTATGCAAGGCAGGCTTGAGAGGAATCGCTTTGAGAAAAACGTTGCCTTTTTCCATGACATGAAAAGCGGTCGCGTGTACGCGGCATAAGGGATTAAAAGGCAGTGACAGTTCTATTGTAAGGGCATTAGACTGTAAGCTCCTATGGAGTAGAGTTGAACACCTGTAATCTCATTTTTTGCGAGAACAGATTTATACCCAAAGGGTCACAAACCACATATTCCCCTACATTTCAACATCTCCAACATACCTGCAAGACCTTCAAGCCATGGTGTGCAATAAATCATCATGGAACTTAGCCCTGTATATTGAAACTCATAGAAAATAAATGCTATGGAGTGTAACTAAAAAAAAAATATATATATATATATATATATATATATATATATATATATATATATATATATATATATATATATATATATATATATATATATATATATATATATATATATATATATATATATATATATATATATATATTATATTATATAATACAAATTTCGGAGAAACCACTCGTACATTCATGCGAATGGGGCAAAATTGAATGTTCCATTTCCTCTACGGGTCCAATTGTATTTATTCATAAAGAATAGTGGTTTGTATTTATTCATAAAGAATAGTGGTTTGGAAAAAACCTATACTTACTACCTACGACCTTAAGCTCCATCTAGTGGCCATAATATGGTACTTCCGCAAACCACTCCTTAATAATATTCGACCAGTAGAGGAAATAGTGGGAGAACACTTGGATTTGCTCCATTTGCACAGAATGACTTTATAAGCAGTTTTGTTGGACAAACAGCTACACAATTTTTTTTCAATAAATTCCTAATTTATAAAATAAATAAAAAAAATAATATAGCAGATCTATAAACAAGGCAAGGGGGGAAATAGATATTTCAGTGGGTGTTAAAGCCCAGCACCGGAAAACATAAAAACGATCCCTTGCAGTAGGGCTGGGCCTGCACTGCAATGGTCAATTTCTTGTTTAATCTAGGGGAGAGTTTCTGCACTTTAACACGATCCTCAGTACCGGCAGATGGCACTCTGCCATGCTTAAAGTGGCATCATAACCAGTGATGGGCTATGGACCCTGCAATGGTCTTGATGGTGATAAGATCTTGGAAAGCTGAAGCATTGGGTAGAAGATGCTGTGGAGACCAGTCTAGCAGCACAGAGGAGCGGAGGAGCAGAGGATTGGGTAAATAGATCTTCCATGTCCCCTAGACCTAAACAAGAATTACCCTTTCGTGTGGGAGCAGCACTACTGCAAGGGATCTACAGGAGATATAGGGCTAGAATTATTGCTCTTGCTCCTCACGTGTGGTTTGTTTTGAACACAGTTGTAATAGAAATAAGCAGGGCAGGTCCTCTTTAATGTAAAATCTGCGATCAAAAAGATCTCACATCTAAACTTAAATGCAATAAAAAAAAAAAAGGGGGGCCCTTTAAGACCAGAGGGCAGAAGTGACGTTAGACGTCCCTCTGGTCCTCCAAGGGCATAGAGTCGAGTTGGGGCCATCTTGCCCTCACTAGACTTCCCTGCCCATCCATCCCAACAATCGGATCCATTAGGATCAGGTCCGGTAATTTGCAGGGACAACCAGGAGGCAGCGGGAGGGGGCACCTCATCCGCCGCCCATAAAAGTGATCTTGTGGCAAATCCGCCGCCGAGACCACTTATGTGAAAGTGGACCGATTGCCATTTATAAAGATAGTGGGGTTATGGCAGCCATAACCCCCGAAATTTAACGTCAAAGTATTGATGAATATACAGTATACAGTGGGCGGTCCGAAAGCGGATCAGTTCACTTTTTTCTTTTTAGAAATAAATAAATGCACATCTTTTTGCAGGTAAAATAAATAAATGTGCATTTAGGAGCCTGTAAAGCATTGCACCTGCGATAAGTAGGTCACGGGTGCAAGATAAGGCTCCTGCAGACTGTCGGTCTAGTGGTCTTCCCAAGGTATGAGCAAGGCAGTTACTAAATGGCAAGAAGGATCAATGAACGACCAAGAGCACTCACCAGCACCCTCGTAGTTCATTGAGAACTACAAGCTGTCAGCCACAATGGATGATGGTATTGTAGTTTACCCATTCACAGAACTCTGTGCGTGAATCGTGTGGCCAGAAGGGGCAAAGCCCTGTAATTATTTTTATTGTGGCAACGTGTGCAGGGAGAAGATCCCCCACTCACTGTCACAACAGGAACTCAGGACGGTGCAGGGGGTGCTCATTTAGTAATACCACGTAACACCCTGAATATGGGTCTAAACGTTATGAAAGCTGAACTTGTCCTTTAAGGCAGTGGTCTCCAAACTGCAGACGGGGGCCAGATGCGGCCCTTTGCTTGCTTTTATCCGGCCCTTGGAGCACTATTCCATCCACTGATACCAACAATGGGACATAGTTTCTCCTACTGACACCAACAAAGGGGCCCAATGACACCAACAAAGGGGCCCAATGACACCAACAAAGGGGCCCAATGACACCAACAAAGGGGCCCAATGACACCAACAAAGGGGCCCAATGACACCAACAAAGGGGCCCAATGACACCAACAAAGGGGCCCAATGACACCAACAAAGGGGCCCAATGACACCAACAAGGGGGCCCAATGACACCAACAAGGGGGCCCAATGACACCAACAAGGGGGCCCAATGACACCAACAAGGGGGCCCAATGACACCAACAACGGGGCACTGTTTTTCAATGACGCCAACAATAGGACCCAATGACGAGGCACAATTACTCATGCTGAAGCAATGGGGCATTAATTTTTCCCACTGATGTCGGGACCTTTTCGACTCTAACTGACCCGAGTTTACGAGGGCCGGACAGTGAAGGACAGTAAACTGGCCCTTTGCTTAGAAAGTTTGGAGACCCCTGCTTTAAAGGCATGGGTGCTCAACCTGTGGCCCGCTAGGTGTTGCTGGACTACAAGTCCCATCATGCCTCAGCCTTTGGGAGTCAGGCTTATAACTGCAATGCCTAATGCAGGGCTCGACAAATCCCGGTCGCCATGGCGACTAGAAATAGCTTCCTGGCGACTTGGCTTGGAAGGTGGGCAAAAAAAAAAAAAAAAAATTAACACTATTTTCACTGCCATCTTCTTCCCTCTAATTAGAACCTCCAAACATTATATATTTTTTATCCTAACACCCTAGAGAATAAAATGGCGATCGTTGCAATACTTTGTCACACCGTATTTGCGCAGCGGTCTTACAAGCGCACTTTTTTGGGAAAAAATTACACTTTTTCTAATTAAAAAATAAGACAACAGTAAAGTTATCCCCATTTTTTTTTTATATTATGAAAAGATAATGTTACGCCGAGTAAATTCATACCCAACATGTCACGCTTCAAAATTGCGTCCGCTCGTGGAATGCAGACAAACTTTTACCCTTTAAAATCTTCATAGGCGACATTTAAAAAAATCTACAGGTTGCATGTTTTGAGTTAGAGGAGGTCTAGGGCTAGAATTATTGCTCTCGCTCTACCAATCACGGCGATACCTCACATGTGTGGTTTGAACACCGTTTACATGTGCGGGCGTTGCTCACGTATGTGTTCGCTTCTGCGCGCAAGCTCGTCGGGACGGGGTGCGTTTTCTGGCTCCTAACTTTTTTAGCTGGCTCCTAGATTCCAAGCAAATTTGTCAAACCCTGGCCTAATGGCTAGCATTTTCACAACAGCTGGAAGGCCACAGGTTGAGCACCCATGCTTTAAAGGAGAAAAAAATAAATTAAAAAAATTAAAAAACACACACAACAAAAACAAAACAAAACCACCACCAACAACAACAAAACCACCACCACCAACAACAAAACCCAACAAAACCCAACAACAAAACCCACAACGAAAACAAAACCCACAACGAAAACAAAACCCACAACGAAAACAAAACCCACAACGAAAACAAAACCCACAACGAAAACAAAACCCACAACGAAAACAAAACCCACAACGAAAACAAAACCCACAACGAAAACAAAACCCACAACGAAAACAAAACCCACAACGAAAACAAAACCCACAACGAAAACAAAACCCACAACGAAAACAAAACCCACAACGAAAACAAAACCCACAACGAAAACAAAACCCACAACGAAAACAAAACCCACAACGAAAACAAAACCCAACGAAAACAAAACCCAACGAAAACCTTCTGCCCTTAAAAATCACTTTAAAGCGGATCTCCCACGCCAAAAACATTTTTTTTTAATGGCTCTTTAAAAGTTAAATGACCCTAATTAGCGCTACTCACATGTCCTGTCTCCCCCGGCCGCTCCGCTGCTATACAGTGGCAAATAAAAACGTATTTTCCTCCATCCGGTTCCTGCTCCATTTTAACTGTGGGCATAAGCCCACAGCTCGGCACTTCCTTGTTCCGGTGTATCTGCAGATTGGAGAGTGTTCAAAATGCCCGCCCGCCTTGCTTTGTTTACATCGCGTCACTTCCTGCTACACGAAGTCACGCAATGTTTGCTTTCACAGGGCCAACTATGATAATTAGGGAGCTCAGAGACAAGCTTCCAGAAGACACAGCGCGGGACAGGAAGCCAGAGAAAACCCGACGGAAACCCGAGGGGATGCAAACCGGAAGACATACCAGTGCAGATGGTACAGTACATTTTTTTTTATATAAAACTATCGGATGTAGCATTGGTTTGTACCGTTAGTAATATTAACATTAAGTTAAATTGAGGGTGGAGCTCCGCTTTGAGGATGCCAATGAAATTGGAATGCAGTACAAATAGAAAACAGGTTTTGTTCTGAAGCAGCGCAGTGCACAATAGGTGTGTTCCAGTGCGGTGTAAAAGTGAATGGCACATGCACTGCTCCTGCATGCTGTACAGTAGTATTCCACCTTTTATTACACAAGTTTATGTGGCCTCTGTGTACACAGGTAAATCATGGCCTGCTATGGCAAACCGGCTGGAACTACTCACAGATGGATAGAGGATCAGCATATCACCAGTCAAAGCAGCAATAACATTCCCACCTCCTACATACACATGACTTATTCAGTAGCTGTGCGCCAGGGTTTCTGCGGTATGGCACACAGCACATTCATTGAAGCCTGCAAAGGACGTTCTCCATGACTGGGTAATAAGTGAGGATACACAGTTCAAATACCAATCACAAACACAAGATTACTATAAAGAGAATCAGAAAATGGTCACGGAAAATGAGTAGAAACATCAATAAAAACCAGGATGAACCAAAAAATAATGAATCTCTTGGTATGTAGCACTCTATGGATTTCATCAATAAGGCCGCAAAAGTTGCAAAATGCAATAACTGTCAGGATTTACCTTATTTCACTTAAAAAGTGTAAACTGAAATGCGATTGCTTGTCTGCCCCAGCACAATTATCTACGGTCAGAGAGAGAAGTTTTTTTCACCTGCATACTAGGATGTAATAAGGTGAAAAAAGTACAAAGGTTTGCAACCCTTTTAAGTTGGCCCTACAATATTCTTATTCAATTTTCTTTCAATTATGTAGTGCAAGGGCCTGCCTGACTGCAAATTGAAAGTGTTTAGATTTACCAAAACCATATAGTATGAGGTCAAACCTAAAGGAAAATAAATGTACACGAAAATTATATAAAATTAAAGTGTAACTTTAAGAATAAAAAAACAAAAAAATGGGGAAGAAGCAGGATTTTTAATGCAGAAGACACATAGGGGTAGATTCATAAAGAAGTTACGCTGGCGTATCTATTGATACGCCGCGTAACTTCTAGGATGCTCCGGCGTATCTTTTTTCTGCATTCAGAAAACAAGATACGCCGGAATTTGGCTAAGATCCGACTGGCGTAAGTTTCTTACGCCGTCGTTACTTAGTTGCATATTTACGCTGGCCGCTAGGTGGCGCTTCCGTCGATTTACGTGAGTAATATGCAAATTAGGTAGATACGCCAATTCAGAAACGTAAGTCCGCCCGGCGCATTTGTTTACGTTAGGCTTTTTCCCTGCTATATGAGGCGTATCCTATGTTAAGCATGGATGTCGGGCCAGCGTCGAATTTTCCGTCTATTACGTCGTTTGCGTAAGTCGTTCGCGAATAGGGCTGTACGTAAGTTACGTTCACGTCGAAAGCATTGGCTTTTTGCGGGTTAATTTGGAGCATGCGCACTGGGTTACGTTCGCAGACGGCGCATGCGCCGTTAGTCAAAAACGTCATTTACGTGGGGTCATGTTTTATTTACATAAAACACGCCCACCTCTTCACAATTTGAATTAGGCGCCCTTACGCCGGCAGATTTACGCTACGCCGCCGTAACTTAGGGCGCAGGTTCTTGGTGAATACAGAACTTGCCTCACTAAGTTACGGCGGCGTAGCGTATCTGAGATACGCTACGCCCGCAGAAATTTACGCCAATCTACCTGAATCTACCCCATACTATGCAAACAATTGCACACAGCAAGTATAACATTTTAGTAAATTTCTCCCCAAAGTGTCAATACTCTATCATCAGTATTACACACAACCTGCAAAACGGATTTCTCCGATCTCATCCCTCAATCTCCATGTACAGAACTGGACCTTGTCAGCAAACACCCCCACACAATCTTGTCTGATGATTAATAAATGAACATTTCCAACTGTTCATCAGCCAGTGATTGGAGTACACTATACATAAGATTTGGAGCATTTTATTTCTCAGCAATAAATATCAATGAGCACAAGAAAAGGGACAAATAGGTGTTATAATCCTGCCCCCATATATATATATATATATATATATATATATATATATATATATATATATATATATATATAAATATTTTTTTTTTTTTTAAAACATCTTTTTCTTAAAGCGGGGGTTCACTCTAAAAAAAAATTCTAACAATACATGGAGCCGACCTATGAGACCAACAGTATGCTGTTTTTTTTCCGTACATACCATTATAGGGCTATTTTCACCCCCGGCTTTCCCTCAGGAGTGGGCGTTCCTAATCACAGGCTGTGATTGACGTGCTTCTGACCGGCGCATACTGCACGTCACGAGTTTCCGAAAGAATCCGAATGTCGGTGCGCATGCGCCGTATAGAGCCGCACCGACGTTCGGCTTCTTTCGGCAACTCGTGACGCGCAGTATGCGCCGGTCGGAAGCACGTCAATCACAGCCTGTGATTAGGAACGCCCACTCCCGCGGGGAATATTGAGTGACAGGGGAGAAACTGCTGCAGTACTAAGGTAAGGATCGCCATTAAAAAAAAACAAACAATGGATTAGTTATTGTCTCTGCCTGGTAGTTTACTTGAGCCAAAGTCAAAATTTCGGGTGAACCTCCGCTTTAAACTAAATCCTCAACAGACTTAATTCACAAAGCTTTAACACATGCATAAGTACTTATATTTTAGCTATGTGACACATTGGGGGTTATTTACGAAAAGGCAAATCCACTTTTCACTACAAGAGTAGATCTGAGGGGGACAGGCAAGGAAAATAAAAAAAACAGCATTTTTGCTTGTACATGATTGGATGATAGAAATCAGCAGAGCTTCCCCTCATTTTGATCTACCCCTTAGATTTACAGTGACTGCATTTCCAAGTGCACTTGTAGTGCAAAGTGGAGTTGCCTTTAGTAAATCGACCCTATTGTTCCTTATTCTGATGTTTTAGCTCTGGGAAGTGAGTTATATGTGTGCACCCCTCTTATCTGATAAGATTTGTGCATCCTATTAAAATGCAAAGCTGGTCACCAGTCTCCTATCTGCCTAGTATAACATTTGTAGTGCAGCCAATCTATTCTCTGCCCAGAAAGCCTTGTACAAAACCTAGAAGCACCCCTCTTGCTGTAGCTAAGCAAGCATTATGTTGAATTACCAGCCTGATGTCTTTACCCAAAATATGTCACCCACGGCTGAACAATCCGAGTATGAAATCTGATGAACAACACCAAAAAGTGACATACACCTTCACAATGAATGTAGAGCCTGGAAACAAACCTACAAATCCAAAATATCCCATAAAAAAAAAAAAAGAATTGGAACCGACAACACAAGTATGATATACAGAACTCTGAGTATCTGGACTTTCCAGACAAGGGGAATAATACGTGAAATAGCATTTAGAAAATGAAATGCATTCCTTTCTTATCTCTAGTAATTATTTTATATTGTGAGAGTCCTGAATATACAATCAATAAAAACTGCTACAAAGAATATATACTTATATTACACACATATATATATATATATATCACACTATATACTTTACATATATACATATAGGAAGGATAGATAGATAGATAGATTTAATAATAGTATATTTTTACACTATATACACTTACACAGATGTTTATATATATATATATATATATATATATATATATATATATATATATATATATATATAAATAAAAATGTGTGTAAGTGTATAAATATACTATTATTAAAACCAAAAGAAATATATATATATCTCACACTATATACTTGTATACACACATATAGGAAGGATAGATAGATAGATAGATAGATAGATAGATGCGTAGCGAATCGTATTTACGCTACGCCTCCGCAACTTTGACAGGCAAGTGCAGTATTCACAAAGCACTTGCTCCGTAAGTTGCGGCGGCGTAGCGTAAATTGGCCGGCGTAAGCCCGCCTAATTCAAATGTGGAAGATGTGGGCGTGTTTTATGTAAATTTATTGTGACCCCGCGTAAATGACGCTTTTATCGAACGGCGCATGCTCAGTATCACGTCAAATTTTCAAATTAAAATGCGCCCGCTCAATGCCTAGTCGAAGTGAACGTAACTTACGTCCAGCCCTATTCACGGACGACTTACGCAAACGACGTAAAAATTTGACGCTGTTCCGACGTCCATACCCAACATTGGTACTCCTCATCTACGCCTCATAGAGCAGGGGTAACTATACGCCGAAAAAATCCTTACGCAAACGACGTAAAAAAAATGCGCCGGCTGCATGTACGTTTGAGAATCGGTGTATCTAGCTCATTACCATATTCGACGCGTAAATCAACGGAAACGCCACCTAGCGGCCAGCGTAAATATGCAACTTGGATAAGACGGCGTAAGAGACTTACGCTGGTCGGATCTAAGACAAATCAATGCGTAACTGATTCTAAGAATCAGGCGCATAGATACGACGCCTCAAACTCAGAGTTACGACGGCGTATCTGGAGATACGCCGGCGTAACTCCTACGAGAATCTGGCCCTATATCTCCATCTTAATATTATACTTCCTATATGTGTGTATACAAGTATATAGTGGGAGATTATTTTATATATATATATATATATATATATATATATATATATATATATATATATATATATATATATATATATATATATATATAAAATCTCATCTGTGTAAGTGTATATAGTGTAAAAATATACTATTATTAAAACCAAAAGAGATTATATATATATGTGTGTGTGTGTGTAAGTGTATAAATATACTATTATTAAAACCAAAATATAGAGGGATAGATACACACACACACACACACACGTATTTAAATAATAATAAATATACACACATAGTATAATAGTTTTTCAAAACTACACATACATTATGTATATATAATATAAACATTTATAGTATAAATTACTTTTGTTTTTTTAACTCCCTCCATCCATATAATATAAAGGACGCAGGTTGCTATAAATGTGTGTTATAGAAGAAGCCATCGGACTTTCCCATACATCATATTACACCAGTACAGAGAGGTTTGGGGATTTTGGTGCGGATCCCAAATATCTGATGACCCCCCGACTTGTATTATTAGGTCCTCCTCTGTAGGACATGCTGGGACCGGTAGTGACACCGCCCCCGGGTACATAGGGAAGACATCACTGGGGACACTGCGCTGATAGATGATCCCTGAACTGTATTGTGATCTGGTCTCTACAATCCCCTCCACGTATATATAATGTGTGATCTGGTCTCTACAATCCCCTCCACATATATATGTGTGATCTGGTCTCTACAATCCCCTCCATGTATATATAATGTGTCATCTGGTCTCTACAATCCCCTCCATGTATATAATGTGTCATCTGGTCTCTACAATCCCCTCCATGTATATAATGTGTCATCTGGTCTCTACAATCCCCTCCATGTATATAATGTGTCATCTGGTCTCTACAATCCCCTCCATGTATATAATGTGTCATCTGGTCTCTACAATCCCCTCCATGTATATAATGTGTCATCTGGTCTCTACAATCCCCTTCATGTATATAATGTGTCATCTGGTCTCTACAATCCCCTCCGGGTATATAATGTGTGATCTGGTCTCTACAATCCCCTCCACGTATATAATGTGTGATCTGGTCTCTACAATCCCCTCCATGTATATATAATGTGTGATCTGGTCTCTACAATCCCCTCCATATATATAATGTGTGATCTGGTCTCTACAATCCCCTCCATGTATATATAATGTGTGATCTGGTCTCTACAATCCCCTCCATGTATATAATGTGTGATCTGGTCTCTACAATCCCCTCCATTTGTATATAATGTGTCATCTGGTCTCTACAATCCCCTCCATGTATATATAATGTGAAATCTGGTCTCTACAATCCCCTCCATGTATATATAATGTGTGATCTGGTCTCTACAATCCCCTCTATATATATATATATATATATATATATATATATATATATATATATATATATATAATGTGTGATCTGGTCTCTACAATCCCCTCCATATATATATAATGTGTGATCTGGTCTCTACAATCCCCTCCATGTATATATAATGTGTGATCTGGTCTCTACAATCCCCTCCATGTATATAATGTGTGATCTGGTCTCTACAATCCCCTCCGTGTATATATAATGTGTGATCTGGTCTCTACAATCCCCTCCATATATATATAATGTGTCATCTGGTCTCTACAATCCCCTCCCCCGCCCCGATAATTGGGATAATGACATTGATCAGTATCAGTATCACTGTATGAGGGTCGGCAATGCTGGGTGTTGTAGTTCTCCAGCAGGGAAGTCCCGCATTCCCAATCCATGACATGGGGGGGGGGTCCCCGGACTCACCTGCGTACTCTGGTCGCCATCCTCCGCTCGGGAACACGCAGCTCTCTATAGGTCGGTAGGTCCCGGGCACAATTCCAGCATCCTCCCCGGGGCTCTCCGTCCCCCCGGTGATCACACACAGCCAACGGCTCCGGCTCGCTCCCCCGTGCCCCGATTCCTCTCTACTGGTCCCGAGCACACACGAGCGCCGCTGACACCTGGGCGGGGCAAGGGGAGTGGAACTGGCCAATAGGGCGCACCGGCAAAAGGAGGCGGCACCACCGAGGAGACAGGAGGAGGGGAGACCATGAAAAGAGGGCGGGGTAATAGAGCTTGAATTCATTTATTTTCCCGCGTTGCCTTAATGTGACCTGCCAGAGACAGGGATCGGTTTGAACGGGAGCGGCGCGGCTGTCTACATAAGGACAGGGGGACCCTCCAGCCGCAGACATTGTCCCGTACGGTCATACTACGTATGTAGTGCAGCGTGTACCATTTCCATCATAAGGGGGAGTGCGGGATCCCACCGCTACATTAATCATCCAGCGAGCCAACAGATCACGTGACCCGATGGGCTGGCTGTGATGTGGAGGGGGCGTGTCAGGGGCGGGGATGTCCGCCTAGCTGTCAGTGGTCGGGATGCTCATTCCTCTGTCCTGATATAAGGAGAGGTGTGGGAGTGACACGGCTGTGCAGAGGAGGGTGATGACAGGTGTATGGCCCGATCTTTCCATTTATATTACACCCGCCGCCTATAGAGCAACTCCCGCAATCCGATTTTTTACAAACTTAAAGGGGAGGTTCACCCTAAAAAAGACTTTCTCTTATTACACTGGCCCCCCACATTACAATACGATTATGCCAATTAGTTTTTTTTTAATGCTGTACATACCTCGGTACAGCTAATTCACCCATGGCTTCCGGGTTGCGAGTCCTGCGGGAGTGGGCGTTCCTAACATGCTGGTGATTGACGTTTTGACAAAAAACGAGCTCCCCCGTCGCGTAAGCTGCGTCACGATTGGCCAAAGGAGCCGAACGGTGAGTCGGCGCTATACTGCGCCTGCGCATCGCCGTTCGGCTCCTTTCGGCAATCGTGACTCGGCTTACGCGACAGGGGGGAGCTCGTTTTTTGTCAAAACGTCAATCACCAGCATGTGAGGAACGCCCACTCGCGCAGGACTCGCAACCTGGAAGCTATGGGTGAATTAGCTGTACGAAGGTATGTACAGCATCAAAAAAAACTAATAGGCATAATCGTATTGTAATGGGGGGGGCCAGTGTAATAAGAGAAAGTCGTTTTTACGGTGAACCTCCCCTTTAAAGAGCTTCAATCGCTCAACCAAAACAAAAGGAAAGTGATTGTAAACGATCACATTATAAAACGACACATTCAGTTTAACCACTTCATCCCCGGAAAGGATTTACCCCCCTTATGACCAGGCCATTTTTTTTGCGATACGGTATCGCTTTAAACTGACGATTGCGCGGTCGTGAGATGTTGTACCCAAACAAAATCGATGTCTCCTTTTCCCCCACAAATAGAGCTTCCTCTTGGTGGTATTTTATCACCTCTGCGTTTTTTATTTAAAGACCGACAATTTTGAAAAAAAAAAAAACGTTCTGCTATAACACATATCCAATACATTTATTTTATTTTTTTTAATCTATTTTTGTGAAAAAAAAAAAAAATCGAATGTCTTCATCGGTTTAGGCCGATATGTATTGTTCTACATATTGTTGGTAAAAAAAAATCCCAGTAAGCGTATATTGATTGGTTTGCGCAAAAGTTATAGCGTCTACAAAATAGAGGAAAGAATTAGGGACTTTTTTTTTGGTTTGTTTTTACTAGTAATGGCGGGGATCAACAATTTTTAGCAGGACATTGCAGTGGACAAATCTCACCCTTTCCCATAGAAAGTAATGGAAACGCTCGATTCAAGCGACTAGCGCGACAATGAGCGTTTGCTACGGGCGTTTCGTCGCTTTAATCAATAGAACTTTTCATCCAGGCAGAAGATTAAAAAAATCTACCAACATAGCAACAAGTGATGAAAAGATGATAATTTTCCTATTGGCTAAAATAAAAACCGTCGAAGTACAAAAACGTCGGACGACGCTGTATGCAAACGCGCAAAAAAAGCATGAATACGCGCGACAAAACGCCAGAAAAAACGACTGACGCTCAGGTGTGAATGCAGCCTAAGTGACACTTCTTGGTGACCAGTGATACCAATACAGTGATCGGAGCTATACAAATACACTGAGCACTGTATAAATGGCCCAGGGAGGGAAGGGGTGATCAGGGGGTTAAGTGTTCCCTAGGGAGGTCCTTTCTAACTGTCAGGGGGACTGACTGAGAGTACAGAGAGATTGCTGTTCCTGATCACTAGGAACAGCTGATCGCTCTCTCCTCCCCTGTCAGAACGGGCATCTGCCTTGTTTACATAGGCAGATCCCTGTTCTGTCTCTCTGGAAACACATGTGCCCGCTGTATCTAATGCACGGACTGATGTACAGGTACGTCCGTTCACGCAGCCAGGCCGTCCTGCTCCAGTATATGTGCAGTGGGCGGTGCGGAAGTACTTAAAATAGAAATGAAAGGAAAACATTTATGTAGAGATATAAAAAACATTATAAATACATTTCCCCCCTTTTTTTATATAAGTGATTGCATTCCCTCTGTTCTCAGCTGCATAAGAGCTGGGGCAGGAGAAGCAGCAGCACACTGAGCTTCCCAGTGAATGGCTGTGAGGGGAGGGGCAGGAAAAGTCTGCTCAATGGAGGAGATCAGGCTGTGCTCTCTTGCTTAGTGTGGTCTTTTCTTAATAGGAAAGCAGAGGGACTGGCAGGAACACCAGGGACTTCACACAAAGGAAGCAATACAAAGAGAACAGGATACCCTTTCATACAAGTACATGGTACAGCGGGCACATATCAGGAATCTGACGTGCTGGGTTTATATACGCTCTAAAAGTCAGCAGCTACAAATACCGTACTGACCTATCCTGGGGTCCAGCACTGTCCTCACCCGACCCCATTCTTCAATTGGCTTCAGGTCCAGGTGCCGGAATCTTAACAAAGGGAAAATTGCAGTGGAGCGTTGCGGCTTTCCCACTGTGCATGCCGGGGCCACGCCAAGCTTTGTGAATGGTCCTGGAGTCTTCTGGGATCTGTAAAGTGTCCCAAATAGCTGGGGGGCAGAAAACTTCCATGCAGATCGCAGCTGCGATCTAACCGGAAGTGGGAGCGGGTACCATTTAAAACCATGTACCCGCTCATCCACCCCCCCAAAAGTGCCGATTGTTAAAGTGATATTCAAGGCTTTCGTTTTTTTTTTTTCTTCTTTAAATACTGAACATTATACTTACCTGCTCTGTGTAATGACTTTGCACAGAGCAACACAGATCTTCCTGCCCCCCCCTGGCAGAAGGGACACTAGCGAGCAGTCCGCTCACCGAGGAATGCAGGGAACAGGACGGACTGGGACGTCACAGATAGACGAGTTTAGGGACCCGGCCGTAGGGCTGACTCCGCCTCCACCGCTAGCTGAGGCTCTACTGGCCACTGGTTGCTAGAGCCGCTTGGCACAGTGGCGTCACTAGGGTTGGTGTCACCTGGTGCGGTAAAACATGGTGTCACCTCCCTCCTGGGGGGGGTGACATTATGTTGTCCTGCTGCTGCTCCTAGTACAAATTCCCCAGTCCTCTCTCATAGCACAAATCCCCCCTCCTCCCACATATCCCTCCAATCCCCTCTCATAGCATAAATCCCAGCTCCTCCCACAAATCACTACAATCCCCTCTCATAGCACAAATCCTCCCTCCTCCCACATATCCCTCCAATCCCCTCTCATAGCATAAATCCCAGCTCCTCCCACAAATCACTCCAATCCCCTCTCATAGCACAAATCCTCCCTCCTCCCACATATCCCTCCAATCCCCTCTCATAGCATAAATCCCAGCTCCTCCCACAAATCCCTCCAATCCCCTCTCATAGCACAAATCCTCCCTCCTCCCACATATCCCTCCAATCCCCTCTCATAGCATAAATCCCAGCTCCTCCCACAAATCACTACAATCCCCTCTCATAGCACAAATCCTCCCTCCTCCCACATATCCCTCCAATCCCCTCTCATAGCATAAATCCCAGCTCCTCCCACAAATCACTCCAATCCCCTCTCATAGCACAAATCCTCCCTCCTCCCACATATCCCTCCAATCCCCTCTCATAGCATAAATCCCAGCTCCTCCCACAAATCCCTCCAATCCCCTCTCATAGCACAAATCCTCCCTCCTCCCACATATCCCTCCAATCCCCTCTCATAGCATAAATCCCAGCTCCTCCCACAAATCCCTCCAATCCCCTCTCATAGCACAAATCCCCCCTCCTCCCACATATCCCTCCAATCCCCTTTCATAGCACAAATCCCAGCTCCTCCCACAAATCCCTCCAATCCCCTCTCATAGCACAAATCCCCCCTCCTCCCACATATCCCTCCAATCCCCTCTCATAGCATAAATCCCAGCTCCTCCCACAAATCCCTCCAATCCCCTCTCATAGCACAAAGCCCAGCTCCTCCCACCAGGGCCGATCCTAGAGTCACAAACGCCTGGGTGCAGAAATATTTCTGGCGCCCCCACATGGACGTGGTCATCTTACTAACTCCTCCCCTTTACAAATGTTTCTATGGCTACGACTCAAACACAGAGATGCTCCCCTAAGAAGTCTTCATTAGTGTCCCCCATCAGAGCCCCCCCCAGCAGGTGTCCCCCATCAGAGCCCCCCCCAGCAGGTGTCCCCCATCAGAGCCCCCCCAGCAGGTGTCCCCCATCAGAGCCCCCCAGCAGGTGTCCTCCATCAGAGCCCCCCACGACGGGTGTCCACCATCAGAGCCCCCCCAGCAGGTGTCCCCCAGCAGGTGTCCCCCATCAGAGCCCCCCCCAGCAGGTGTCCCCCATCAGAGCCCCCCAGCAGGTGTCCCCCATCAGAGCCCCCCCAGCAGGTGTCCCCCATCAGCGCCCCCCCCAGCAGGTGTCCCCCATCAGAGCCCCCCACGACGGGTGTCCACCATCAGAGCCCCCCCAGCAGGTGTCCCCCAGCAGGTGTCCCCCATCAGAGCCCCCCCAGCAGGTGTCCCCCATCAGAGCCCCCCCACAGCAGGTGTCCCACAGAAGGTGTTCCCATCAGAGCCCCCCCACAGCAGGTGTCCCCCATCAGAGCCCCCCACAGCAGGTGTCCCCCATCAGAGCCCCCCCACAGCAGGTGTCCCTATCAGAGCCCCTCCACATCAGATGTCCCCATAGATCAGTACTTGTCCAATAGATCCATGTAGCTTGGGCACGCTGGGAGCAGAAGCACATGCATACATGGCATCTTTGGTCACTTGGAGGGTGGCACTCGGAGAGCATTTCTGGGAGTGCACAGGATGATTGGCAGCAGCTCCGGCCAACCCAGAAGCCTCTCATCACACCGCCTATGGGAAAAGAGCCGACACACGCAGAGGGGGTGGGGCAGACAGGAGACTGCTCCATGCACACCGGACAGAATTAATTAGTGGAGCCTAGTACAGAAACGTGTTCCGGTACTAGGCTCTGCTGTGGTACCCACCCCGGATTCCAGGGACAGCGGGAGGTATGCGCTCTTGCCAGCGGAGAGAGCAAGCAGGATGGGGAACCGCAGCACCCGCTACATATGCTCCGCCTCTGGACACAGACAAGGGGGAGGGAGGGGAGCACTTTGGAGCTTCGGCGCCCCCACCCCGTGCACCCTGCCTAGGATCGGCCCTGCCTCCTGGCACAACCCCCCCCCAACCCCTCTTATTGCACAAATCCCTCCTCCCGGCACAACCCCCCCCCCCCCTAACCCCTCTTATTGCACAAATCCCCACTGGTTGCTAGAACCACCTGGTGCATTGGCATCACTAGGGTTGGTGTCACCTGGTGCGGTAAAACATGGTGTGACATTATGTTGTCCTGTTGCTGCTCCTAACACAAATTCCCTTGCAAACACCCCCTCCTCCCACAAATCCCCTCTCATAGCACAAATCCCCCCTCCTCCCACATATCCCTCCAATCCCCTCTCATAGCACAAATCCTAGCTCCTCACACAAATCCCTCCAATCCCCTCTCATAGCACAAATCCCTGCTCCTCCCACAAATCCCTCCAATCCCCTCATAGCACAAACACCCCCTCCTCCCACAAATCCCTCCAATCCCCTCTCATAGCACAAATCCCCCCTCCTCCCACATATCCCTCCAATCCCCTCTCATAGCACAAATCCTAGCTCCTCACACAAATCCCTCCAATCCCCTCTCATAGCACAAATCCCTGCTCCTCCCACAAATCCCTCCAATCCCCTCATAGCACAAATCCCAGCTCCTCCCACAAATCCCTCCAATCCCCTCTCATAGCACAAATCCCCATCCTCCCACATATCCCTCCAATCCCCTCTCATAGCACAAATCCCAGCTCCTCCCACATATCCCTCCAATCCCCTCTCATAGCACAAATCCCAGCTCCTCCCACAAATCCCTCCAATCCCCTCTCATAGCACAAATCCCCCCTCCTCCCACAAATCCCTCCAATCCCCTCTCATAGCACAAATCCCTGCTCCTCCCACAAATCCCTCCAATCCCCTCATAGCACAAATCCCAGCTCCTCCCACAAATCCCTCCAATCCCCTCTCATAGCACAAATCCCCCTCCTCCTACATATCCCTCCAATCCCCTCTCATAGCACAAATCCCAGCTCCTCCCACAAATCCCTCCAATCCCCTCTCATAGCACAAATCCCAGCTCCTCCCACAAATCCCTCCAATCCCCTCTCATAGCACAAATCCCAGCTCCTCCCACAAATCCCTCCAATCCCCTCTCATAGCACAAATCCCAGCTCCTCCCACAAATCCCTCCAATCCCCTCTCATAGCACAAATCCCAGCTCCTCCCACAAATCCCCCCAATCTCCTCTCATTGCACAAAACCCCCCTCCTCCCACAAATCCCTCTAATCCCCTCTCATTGCACAAAGCCCAGCTCCTCCCACAAATCCCCCCTCCTGCACAACCCCCCCCCCCCAACCCCTCTTATTGCACAAATCCCCACTGGTTGCTAGAGCCACCTGGCGCATTGGCATTACTAGGGTTGGTGTCACCTGGTGCGGTAAAACATGGTGTGACATTATGTTGTCCTGCTGCTGCTCCTAACACAAATTCCCTTGCAAACACCCCCTCCTCCCACAAATCCCTCCAATCCCCTCTCATAGCACAAATACCCCCGATCCCCTCTCCTAGCACAAATACCCCCAAATCTCCTCTCATAGCACAATTCCCCCCTCCTCACACAAATCCCCTCTCATAGCACAACTTCCCTCTCCTCGCACAAGTCCCCCCAAATCCCCCCTCCTCGCACAAATCCCCCCAAATCCCCTCATATAGCATAAATCTCCCCTCTTTGCACAAATCCCCCCTCCTTGCACAAATCCCCTCATATAGCAAAAATCCCCCCCTCCTTGCACAAATCCCCTCATATAGCACAAATCTCCCCTCTTCACACAAATCTCCCCAATTCCCTCTCCTCGCACAAATCTCCCCTCTTCACACAAATCCCCCCCCCCCCAAGCCCCTGTTCTAGCACAAATCCCACCTCCGAACAACACCCCCCCCCCCCCCACCCCCCAAATCTCCGCTCATAGCACAAATCCCTCTCCTTGCATAAATTCCCTCTCATAGCACAACTTTCTCCTCCTCATACAAACCCCCCCAATCCCCTCTCATACAACAACCCCCCCAATCCCTCCGTAGAGCTGAGGATCTGACACCCCCAACAAGTGAATGCCTACAGGTTCCAGCATGAACCCCTGAGATCTAAGGAGTTACATCCTTAGATCTCGGGTTCATGGTGGGACTTGTAGTCCTTCACTTTTGGGGGAGGGGGTCACATCCTTAATTCTCAGGGGTTCATGGTGGGACCCTCCCAACATCACATATGTGCAGCGGTGACAGCGCTATACTGGAAGAAGTTCATTATTGTTCATTATTGTACTATTCTAAAGATGATTTAAATGCGCAGCATTTAAACGATGCAATAATTTTTACACCGTGACGAATGTGCTATCTCCATTACGAACGCTACTTTTACCGAAGGTGCGCTCCCGTCTCATACTTTATTCTGAGCATGCGCGGGTTTCTAAGCATACACACAAACGTGTTTCTCGTCGTAAACCAGCCCGACGAGAAACACGACGAGGTAATTGAGACTCCCGACGAGAAAAAAGAGAGCAGGTTCCCTTTTTTTCTTGTCGAGATCCAGTTTTCTCGACAAAAAACATACACACTACTGTTTTTCTCTGCAAAAATGCTCTGCCAGCATTTTCCTTAATGGATTTTGCAGAGGAAAACGGTCGTGTGTACGAGGCCTAATGCCGCGTACACACGATCATTTTTCGGCATGAAAAAAAATTATGTTTTTCGGGATGTAGAAAAAACAAAGTTTTTCCAACTTCATCATTAAAACGACGTTGCCCACACACCATCATTTAAAAAAAATGCTCTAGCAAAGCGCGGTGACGTACAACACGTACGACGGCACTATAAAGGGGAAGTTCCATGCAGATGACGCCACTCTTGGGGCTGCTTTAGCTGATTCCATGTTAGTAAAAGACGATTCACGCTTTTCTGTCTGTTACAGCGTGATGAATGTGCTTACTCCATTACGAATGGTAGTTTTACCAGAACGAGCGCTCCCGTCTCATAACTTGCTTCTGAACATGCGCGGGTTTTTAATGTCGTTTTAGCCCACACACGATAATTTTTTACAACCCGAAAAACGTCATCAAAAAATGCAGCATGTTCGGGGAAATTTTTTTTCGTTTTTCAGAACCCGAAAAATGATGTGAAGCCCACACACAATCATTTTAAATGACATTTTTAAAAAACTACGTTTTTTTTAATGCTGAAAAATGATCGTGTGTACGCGGCATTCGTCCATAGACACACACAATGCCAGTAAGCCATGCTCCTGCTCCCTCCACAATGGAATTTTACTGACAGCAGCAGGAGCCATAGGCTATGGCACACATTGGGGTTGATTTCCGAAAATTGGTGAATTCTAAATCTGGTGCAGCTATGTATGGTAGCCAATCAGCTTCTAACTTAATCTTGTTCATATAAGCTTTGACAATAAAACCTGGAAGCTGATTGGTTTCTATGCAGAGCTGCACCAGATTTTGCACTCTTGACTTTTAGTAAATCAACCCCTTTGTGTCTATTATTCCCAGTTAAATCTGTAACTTCTTTTGCCTGTCTCTGCTTCCTTTTCTCCCTCCTTTTTGTTTCTGCCATACAAACTTTGTTCTCGTTACTCCTAGCTGTCAACCCCACATGGATTTGGTCTGCCCCCTTTTTGTATCTGCTCCAGTATTAATTTATTTAAGCTGCAGCTCACTCACATATTCGTTCCATACAGTTAAGGAATAGAACCTACTTTGCAAGAACATCATATTGTTTATGGATTGTTGGAACTGGTTTTTGTTCTTCTAATTTACGATGCATTGGTGTTTATCATTATTATTTATTGTATTCATCTATTTTTCTTATTTTCTTTTGTGATGTACTGTTGCTTTAACAAGACTGAGAATACACCCAATCTTTCTCATTTTCTTTGCTTTTGTTTTTGTGTTGCCCTGTAGCCCTAATAATAATGGCCCGGATTCAGGCATTATTTGCGGAGGCACAGGGCAACGATTTTGCCCTACGCCCCCGCAAATAATTTGCGCTGCCCTCGATTCACGGAGCAGTAGCTCCGTAAATTGCGAGGGCGCGCCGGCAAAATTTCCCGGCGTAAGCGTGCGCAATGTAAATGATCCCGCCGGGGGTGGGAATCATTTAAATTAGGCGCGCTCCCGTGCCGAGCGTACAGCGCAAGCTCCGTCAGGAAACTTTCCCGACGTGCATTGCGGCAAATGACGTCGCAAGGACGTCATTTGCTTCAAAGTGAACGTAAATGGCGTCCAACGCCATTCACGATTCACTTACGCAAACGACGTAAAATTCGAACGTCGTGACGCGGGAACGCCAGGTATCCTTTAGCATTGACTGCCCCTGCTTTTAGCATGGGCAGCCTTACGCTAAAGACGCCATACGCAACCGACGTAACTTGCGTACGCAGGGGGCGCACAACATTGTGAATCGGCGTAAGTATGCAATTTGCATACTATACGCTGACCACAATAGGAGTGCCCCCTAGCGGTCAACGCAAGAATGCAGCCTAAAATCTGCGTGGCATAAGAGCCTTTCTCTGAATCAGGAGAACTCGTTACGCCGGCGCAAGTCAGCAATTGTGCTGCGTAACTATGGTTACGCAGGCGCAATTGCTACCTGAATCTGGGCCACTGTTTTCTTTCTGCTTCTTGGTTTTTATACTTCTTAGTCAAGTAATGTATGTCCTTTTTGGCTCTGATAATTAATGCATTAAAGGGGTTGTAAAGGTAAAAAAAAAATTCACATTCTATGCATTAAAGGATCACTAAAGGAAAACATTTTTTTTGCTGAAATGACTGTTTACAGGGTATAGAGACATAATAATAATGCGCTCCTGGAAGAATGGTTAAACATTCCCATACTAAATGTGTATGGTGAAATATCTGTGCTACCCCAAACTGGTGAAATTAAAAAAAAATGACAAAGAAATTATTGTGATAAACAATGACAAAATATTTGAAATGAAAAAAGAATACAAAATGGTGCTGCAACTTAAGTAGCCTGAATAATGAGTTAATATGGTTGTGGATAAAGTAAAAATGTGCAACCAAACACAATGATATGTGCAAAAATTATGTAAAAGCAAAGTAAAAGTCCACACAGAGCTCCAATGGATAAACCGTGATGTCAGACCAAACCAGCCAACACTCAAAGAGTAAAGACCTAGATCTGATTAAAAACAATTCCTGAGGTAGACCGATCATCGGTGCCATAACCGGGCCTACCATATCCCTAGCGGTCAGGACATTGAGCACAGAGAAAAGCGCCGCCAGTTTCCGTAGATCAGCAGGACTCCGTCTATAAACTTAGACGAGGAAGAAATCGTCCTGACAGTGGATGACTACCTGACAGCCTACTACATGGGAGAGCATCCAGCCGAGTGCCAGTGCGTGGGTAACCAAAGGCTGCTTTAGGACCCAGACCCTTCCACCTAATCCTATGCCACTGCCAAAGAGATGGCCGAATCGGGAGGTTTCAAATAGGGCATGCTACCATGATCAGAACCCCTAACCGGAGAAGAACGGATGGTGGCAAAGTCTTTGATATCTGCTGCCCATGACATGACCTCTGCAAACAAGAACAACACCGTTATAAACAAGAAATAACCAACGAACCCCAACTTACCTTCGGAAAAGGAAAATCTCTACCTTCCCTTACCGCTACTTACTCAGGTGTCCGTGATTACCAAACGCAGTCACGTTGTGCAGGAAAGAATACGTTGGCACAAGACTGAAAACCTGTCAGTCTTAAGAACATCTCAATCTGTCGGTATCCATAAACGTGACAGGTAACCAGCAGTGGAGTGTAGCCATAAGATCTAAGTGAAGATATGAACCTGACATGTATGCAAAGACAATGAAAACAAAATGTAGGTAAGTGTGCACTAACCATGAAAGTCTCGGGAATAACGTGACAGGAACACTGCTGTGGTGTGACGTTGTAAACCTACCAAGTAAAAAATGAACCAAACGTACCGACAATGCAAAGTATGTGCAGGACTGAGAATTTGACAATCCCATGAATTTGCAAAGGCTGAGCAACCTGAGGTGTAGCAGGCAAATTAAAAACGTAAACTCAGGCCTGATGAACCTGAAGATGTGTCAGGCCATTATATGAGAAATTAAATGTCAAGATGCGTGAAACGTATGAGAAACGGATAAGGAGACTGGCCACTTCGTGCGACTACACAACCAAACAAAATTAACGTCCTTTTGTCCCCCACAAATAAAGCTTTCTTTTGGTGGTATTTGATCACCTCTGCGGTTTTTATTTTTTTGCGCTATAAACAAAAAAAAGAGCGACAATTTGGAAAAAAAAGGCAATATTTTTTACTTTTTGTTATAAATATCCCCAAAAATATTGAAAAAAGCGATTTGTTTTCCTCAGTTTAGACCGATATGTATTCTTCTACATATTTTTGGTAAAAAAAAAATTATCGCAATAAGCGTATATTGATTGGTTTGCGCAAAAGTTATAGTGTCTACAAAAAAGGGGATAGATTTATGGCATTTTTATTATTCTTTTTTTTACTAGTAATGTCGGCGATCTGCGATTTTTATTGTGACTGTGATATTATGACGGACACATCGGACACTTTTGACGCTATTTTGGGACCATTCACATTTATACAGCGGTAGTGCTATAAAAATGCACTTATTACTGTGAAAATGACACTGTCAGGGAAGGAGCAATTTAATGGGACAGTTTTGATGGGGGAAATTTAATAGGGCAATTTTGATTGGGGCAATAGGAATGGGGGCAGATTTTATGGGGCAATTTTGATGGTGGCAATAGAATGGGCCAATTTTGATGGGAGCAATAGGATGGGGCAATTTTGAGGGGAGCAATAGGATTGGGCAATTTTGATGGTTGTGATAGAATGGGCCAATTTTGATAGGGCAATTTTAAGGGACAGCTTTGATAGGGCAATTTTGATAGGAGCAATAGGATGGGGCAATTTTGATGGGAGAAATAGGATGGGGCAATAGGAATGGAGGTAGTTTTGATGGGGGCAATTTTGATGTGGCAATAGGATGGGGCAATTTTGATGGTTGCGATAGAATGGGGCAATTTTGATTGGGGCAGTATGCTATAAAAATGCACTGATTACTGTGTAGATGACACTGGCAGGGAAGGGGCAATTTAATGGGGCAGTTTTGATGGGGAAATATTTGATGGTGGTAATATGATGGGGCAATTTTTATGGAGCAATATGATTATGTGAGTTTTGATGGGCAGATTTGATGGGGCAATTTTTATGGTGGCAATATGATGGGGGCAGTTTTGATGGGGGAACTATTTGATTGGGGCAGTTTTGATGGTGGCAATATGATGGGGCAGTTTTGATAAGAACATTTTTATGGGGCAATATGATTGTGGCAGTTTTGATGGGGCAATTTTGATGGGGGGCAATAGGATGGTGGCAGTATGATGGGGCAATTTTGATGGTGGCAGTATGATGGGGCAGTTTTGATGCATGAAACATGGACAGGATTTGTTTATCATGACAGGTTAAAATAAAACATACAGTATATCTCTCTTCAGTGTCAGAGACAGCAGACACATAACAGGATATAGTGAAAGACTGAGGACATGATACAAGAGATGGTCAGAGACTGTGAATATGATACAAGAAATGGGCAGAGACGGTGAACATGCTACAAGATATAGTCAGAGACCATGGACAGGATACAAGAAATGGTCAGAGACCATGGACAGGATACAAGAAATGGTCAGAGACCGTGGACAGGATACAAGAACTGGTCAGAGACCGTGGACAGGATACAAGAGATGGTCAGAGACCGTGGACAGGATACAAGAGATGGTCAGAGACCGTGGACAGGATACAAGAGATGAAAAAGATAAACAGCGCTATTGAATTGTTGAAACAATCCAGAAAAATGAATAAATAAAAGCCAGTAGGTGCAGTTGGTGTAAGAGGTGATCAGATCAGAAGTCTATGTGCACCAAAGACAACTCAAAAAAAGGAGGAAACCCCTATATGTGTGGTTAAACGCACCCAACTGGGGTGTAAGCCTACCACATTACAGTGAAACAACTCTGTAGTTACACCATCTGATCCTCCTGGTATTGGAAAGGCAGACCACGTCTCAGTACAGCAGCATGAAAGAGAAATATGTACAAATGATAGTGCAATATTGTCTATATGCAACTGGCTAAGACAAGTATTTAGACCTAAAGAGAATGCCCGTACAATATAATACTGTTAAGCAAGCAATTTAAACAGTAAAGGTTTCACCGCTGTCACCGCCGTTTGATATCCTCCAGGGGCCGCGCTCGTGCTATGCAGGAACTGCTGTAGCAAGTGCTGGGCTGTGGTTGGTAGTAGGTGGAACGCAGGTGGAACGCAGTCTGTATCCGTGTGTGTAGCGCCGTTAGTAGCCACGCCCTGACGCGTTTCGTCACTTCCGACTTCGACAGAGGGCGTCACGCCTTTTAGATACCTGTTTTCACATCTTTTAAATGGTTTTAAATCCGTTTTATTGAAACAGCTGCTTTATAGACAACACCACTTGCACTTTGCGGTGTTCTCTTATTTATTTATATATATATTTTATGGTATTTATTTTCACTTCACACTGAGTCACTTTAAGGTGTTGTTGCAACACTAAGCGCCAGCAGTGCATTTTTGGGCCTTTTCTTTGCACTCTTCTTTCAGGATACAAGAGATGGTCAGAGACCGTGGACAGGATACAAGAGATGGTCAGAGACCATGGACAGGATACAAGAGATGTTCAGAGACCGTGGACAGGATACAAGAGATGGTCAGAGACCGTGGACAGGATACAAGAGATGGTCAGAGACCGTGGACAGGATACAAGAGATGGTCAGAGACCGTGGACAGGATACAAGAGATGGTCAGAGACTGTAAACATGATACAAGAGATGGTCAGAGACTGTAAACATGATACAAGAGATGGTCAGAGACTGTAAACATGATACAAGAGATGGTCAGAGACCGTGGACAGGATACAAGAGATGGTCAGAGACCGTGGACAGGATACAAGAGATGGTCAGAGACCGTGGACAGGATACAAGAGATGGTCAGAGACCGTGGACAGGATACAAAAGATGGTCAGAGACCGTGGACAGGATACAAGAAATTGTCAGAGACCGTGGACAAGATACAAGAGATGGTCAGAGACTGTGGACAGGATACAAGAGATGGTCAGAGACCGAGGACATGATACAAGAGATGGTCAGAGACTGTAAACATGTTGTAGGAGTTGTTGTTGGCTGATGTCAAGATCCAAGATTTTCAAAGCCACTACTGATCTACATGCTTTTTACAGTTGGCTGCATGTCATTGCTCTTGGCAAGATTCCTGATGGTGACAATAGGGGATATGCCGGCACAATGAGCATCAGCACAGCTTTTTATAGTCTCCAATAAAAGCACACGTGACATGGTAACATAGGAAAACATTGGGAGACAGAGATAGGGTGGTGTCACTCTCTATCCAGAAGTGCCAAAACAAGGACCTTAGTGGTAGGATCACCAGGTAATAGTATAACCTCTTGCTGCCCATATAACACATGTGCAGTGGCAAAGAAGGTAATATGTAATGCCCAAATGACACACCTATGCATAGCTCCCAACTGTCCCTGATTTCGAGGGGCTGTCCCTGATTAGGAACAATGTCCCTCTGTCCCTCTCTCCTCCTCATTTGTCCCTCATTTTGATCTGATCTCTATAGATGTATTTAAAATGCACTTTTTATCTTTCAAAAAGTGTTTCCCAGTGCTAAACCTTTCATCCAAATTCTAAATTATTGTATTTGCACATTTTAAAAGCCAATATAAAGGAATAATTATGGTAAAAAAAAGCCCTTGTGGATTTAATTTAAACTTTTTTTGGTTAATTCTCCTTTAAAGGGGTTGTAAAGGGGGAAAAAATGTTTTCCCTAAATAGCTTCCTTTACCTTAGTGCAGTCCTCCTTCACTTACCTCATCCTTCCATTTTGCTTTAAAATGCCCTTATTTCTTCTGAGAAATGCTCTCTTCCTGTTCTTCTGTCTGTAACTCCACACAGTAATACAAGGCTTTCTTCCTGGTGTGGAGAAAGCCTCTTGAGGGGGGAGGGGGCAAGTCAGGACACTCTCTACTTTGCAGATAGAGAAAGGAGCTGTGTGTTAGTGGGCGTCCTGACTCTCCTGCTCGCCCCCTCCCACTAAATGAACATGTCTATGCCTTGCCACATTGAGGCAGTAATTGCTGCAAAAGGGGCCCAAACCAAGTACTGAGTACATATGCATGCTTCTTCTTTTCAGAGGTCCGACATTATTCTATGTACAATCCTTGTTTTATTGATTGCAATATTCTAATTTTCTGAGATTGTGGATTTGGGGTTTTCATGAGCTGTAAGCCATAATCATCACAATTATGACAAATCACGGCTTGAACTATCTTGCTTTGCATGTAATGAGTCTCATATATTAGTTTCACCTTTTAACCACTTAAGCCCCGAGCCTGTTTTTCAGATTCGGCGTTTACAAGACTAAAACATTTTTTTTTGCAAAAAAATTGCTTAAAACCCCCAAACATTATATATATTTTTTTCTAACACCCTAGAGAATAAAACGACGGTCATTGCAATACTTTTTGTCACACCGTATTTGAGCAGCGGTCTTACAAGCGCACTTTTTTGGGAAAAAATTCACTTTTTTGAATTAAAAAATAAGACAACAATAAATTTGGCCCAATTTTTTTATATATTTTGAAAGATAATGTTACGCCGAGTAAAATGATACCCAACATGTCACGCTTAAAAATTGCGCCCGCTCGTGGAATGGCGTCAAATTTTACCCTTAAAAATCTCGATAGGCGACATTTAAAAAATTCTATAGGTTGCATTTTTTGAGCTACAGAGGAGGTCTAGGGCTAGAATTATTGCTCTCGCTCTAACGATCGCGGCTATACCTCACTTGTGTGGTTTAAACACCGTTTTCATATGCGGGCGCTACTCGCATATGCGTTCGCTTCTGCGTGCGAGCTCGTCGGGACGGGGTGCTTTAAAAAAAAAGTTTTCTTATTTATTTTTATTGATTTTATAATTTTTTACACTGAAATAAAAAAATAAATAAAAATGTATCCCTTTTATTCCTATTACAAGGAATGTAAACATCCCTTGTAATAGAAAAAAGCATGACAGGTACTCTTAAATATGAGATTTGGGGTCAAAAAGACCTCAGATCTCATATTTAGACTTAAATGCAAAAAAAAAAAAAAAAAAAAAATGGAAATTTTGTCATTTAAAAAAATGACAACAAAAAAATGTGCCTTTAAGACGCTGGGCAGGACTGACGTCACTTCCGCCCAGCAAAGCTATGAGGACGGGTGGGGCCATCTTGCCCTCACTCGCATCCTCACACAACAGGCAGCAGCACCCGATCACCTCCGCCGCAACTGACGGCTCCGGTAAGCGGCGGAGGGTGCGGGAGAGCGGCGAGAGGGGGCGGCCCCTCTCCCGCCGCCGATAACGGCGAATCCGCCGCGGAGACCGCCGTTATCGTTTACAGGCCCGCCCACTGAAGAGATGGATATCTCGGTTGTGGCAGCAGCTGCTGCCGTTACCGAGATATCCATCTTTAAAAACAGGATGTATATAAAACAGTGGGCGGGCGTTAACCGGTTAAAGTGGAGGTTCACCCGGGAATGTTAATTTTTAACCTTAGATTGATGCTTATTTTGTCAAGGGGAATCGGCTATTTTTTTTAGAATCGAAGCAGTACTTACCGTTTTAGAGAGCGATCTTCTCCGCCGCTTCCAGGCATGGGCTGCGGGACTGGGCGTTCCTATTTGATTGACAGGCTTCCGACAGGCTTCCGATGGTCGCATCTATCGCGTCACGATTTTCCGAAAGTAGCCGAACGTCGGTGCGCAGTCGCCGTATAGAGCCGCACCGACGTTCGGCTTCTTTCGGCTACTCGTGACGTGATGTATGCGACTGTCGCAAGACTGTCAATCAAATAGGAACGCTCAGTCCCGCAGCCCATACCCGGAAGCGGCGGAGAAGATCGCTCTCTACAACGGTAAGTACTGCTTTGTTTTTTAAAAAAACTACCTGATTCCCCTAGACAAAATGAGCATCAATCTAATGTTAAAAATACATTTTCGGGTGAACTCCCGCTTTAAGTTGCATTAGTGAAATAAATGAACTTTTGCACGATATTCGAATTTTTTTGAGTTTCACCTGCAAAAAAAAGTATAAAGTATATACTTGTTAGTCAATAAAGGGTATTATCTAACCTCCAAACTGTCATGTACGGTTGTCAATGTAAAGCCTCGTACGTGCGATCAGTCCATCCGATGAGAACGGACCGATGGACCATTTTCATCGGTTAACCGATGAAGCTGACTGATGGTCCGTCGCGCCTACACACCATCGGTTAAATAACCGATCGTGTCAGAACGCGGTGACGTAAAACACGACGACGTGCTGAAAAAAGTTCAATGCTTCCAAGCATGCGTCGACTTGATTCTGAGCATGCGTGGATTTTTAACCAATGGTTGTGCCTACTAACGATCGTTTTTTTCCAATCGGTTAAATTTAAAGCAAGTTGGCTTTTTTTTAACCGATGGTTAAATAACCTATGGGGCCCACACACGATCGGTTTTGACCGATGAAAACAGTCCATCAGACCGCTGTCCTCTGGTTAACCTATCGTGTGTACGAGGCCTAACACTAATAAAAGGAAAATATCAATTAATAGCAATGAATCATTTTTATATCATTATGTGCATTATATTAATTACTTAACCACTTGCCGCCCGCCAATGACAAATTGACGTCGGCAAAGTGGTTGTAGAATCCTGACTGGGCGTCATATGACGTCCTCGGGATTCTGAGCCGCTGCGCGCCCCCGGGGGCGCGCATCGCGGCGATCGTTGTTGCAGGGTGTCAGTCTGACACCCCTCAAACCGATCAAGGTAAAGAGTCTCTCACGGAGACTCTTTACCACGTGATCAGCCGTGTCCAACCACGGCTGATCACGATGTAAACAGGAAGAGTCGTTGCTCTTCCTCACTCGCGTCTGACAGACGCGAGTAGAGGAGAGCCGATCGGCGGCTCTCATGACAGGGGGGGTTCGCACTGATTGTTTATCAGCGCAGCCCCCCCTCGGATCGCCACACTGGACCACCAGGGAAGGGCAAAAAAAAAAAAAAGCAATAAAAAAGATGCCAATCAGTGCCCACAAATGGGCACTGACTGGCAACATGGGTAAATCAGTGCCGCCCCACAGTGTCCATCAGTGCCGCCCCACAGTGTCCATCAGTGCCACCCCACAGTGTCCATCAGTGCCACCCCACAGTGCCCATCCATGCCCAGTGCCCACCTATCAGTGCCCATCTGTGCCACCCATAAGTATCCATCAGTGCTACCCATAAGTGCCGCCCATGAGTGCCCATCTGTGCCGCCTATGAGTGCCCAGTGCCGCCCATGAGTGCCCATCAGTGTCGCCTATGTGTGCCCATCAGTGCCGCATACCAGCGCCGCCAATCAGTGCCACCTCATCTGTGCCCGTCAGTACTACCTCATCGATGTCCATCAGTGCCATCTCATCGGTGCCCATCAGTGCCGCCATATCAGTGCCCGTAATTGAAAGAGAAAACGTACTTATTTACAAAAAAAATTAACAGAAAAAAATAAAAATGTAATTTTTTTCAAAATTTTCAGTCTTTTTTTAGTTGTTGCGCAAAAAAAAAATCGCAGAGGTGATCAAATACCACCAAAAGAAAGCTCTATTTGTGGGGAAAAAGGGATGCCAATTTTGTTTGGGTACAGTGTAGCATTGACCGCGCAATTGCCATTCAAAGTGCGACAGTGCTGAAAGCTGAAAATTGGCTTGGGCGGGAAGGTGCGTAAGTGCCTGGTATGGAAGTGGTTAATAACAGAACTACAATGTAGCGTAGCAGTATCTGAACGCTTTCTCAGTCATTCTATCCTTGTATTATGGCGCCACCTTTCAGTTATCTAAGGGTATAGCATTGCTTACTTTCAGTGACTGTGGCTTAAAATTATGATCTTTTTGCAACAAATTTGTATTAATAAATTTCAGGATTCTATAATGGAATATAAAAATGAATCTTTAACTGGGATGACATATTTCTAGTGTTTCAGAGCATATATGATATATGTAATAATTATTTAATCTAAACGAATAACAGTTATTTTCGAGATCTAGATTTTTACACTGAACTCGTCCTGCCTTCAGACTAGCACAGTCGTACCGGCTCTTCTTCAGTACTGAAATTGCTTACTCTGATTTCACTGCACATTGGGGGGGGGGGTATCCAAACTGCAGAAGACAGATTCCAGAATAGCTTCACATGGAAACAAAAAGCTATCTTGGTCAGTTAAGGTGGTTGTAAACTTTTTTTTTCTAAATTGGTTCCTTTAACCACTTAAGCCCCGGACCATTTTGTTGCTAAATGCCCAGGCCAGGTTTTGCGATTCGGCACTGCGTCGCTTTAACAGACAATTGCGCGGTCGTGCGGCGTGGCTCCCAAACAAAATTGGCGTCCTTTTTCCCCCACAAATAGAGCTTTCTTTTGATGGTATTTGATCACCTCTGCGGTTTTTATTTTTTGCGCTATAAACAAAAATAGAGCGACAATTTTGAAAAAAATTCAATATTTTTTACTTTTTGCTATAATAAATATCCCCCAAAAACATATATACAAATTATTTATTTTTTTCCTCAGTTTAGGCCGATACGTATTCTTCTACCTATTTTTGGTAAAAAAAAAAATTGCAATAAGCATTTATCGATTGGTTTGCGCAAAATTTATAGCGTTTACAAAATAGGGGATAGTTTTATTGCATTTTTATAAAAAAAAAAATTTTGATCGCGAGGGGGCGGCTAGAAACGAATAGCCGCGCCCTCGTCCCGGATCGCTCCCCGCGGGTTACCGACCGCCGCATGTACCGGGGAGGGGGGTCCCGATCGGACACCCGACAAGGCAGGGACGTACATGTACGCCCATCTGCCTGTATGTGCCATTCTGTAAACGTATATGTACATGCGGCAGTCGGAAACCGGTTAAGCTAGTGCATTGTTGGTTCACTTACCTTTTCCTTGATTTCCCTTCTAAATGTTTTTTTTCTTTGTCTAAATGTCTCACCTCCTGTTTCTCCTCAGTAAGCTTGCCCCCATCATCCGAGCCGTTCTGGCTGGGGTTTAGTCAGCCAGAACAGCTTACTGAGGAGAAACAGGAAGTGAGAAATTCAGACAAAGAAAAACAATTATTCAAAGGGAAATCGAAGGAAAAGGTAAGTGAACCAACAATGAATGAGCTTAAAGGAACCTATTTAGAAAATAAAAAAACAAACCTTTACAACCCCTTTAAGTTTTGAAGATGAAAGATATAAGCAGATTGGTGGCCATGCACATCTTCTAGATTTGATGGCTGCTCCAGTTTGGATAAATTCCTTTCAGTGTGTGCTGAAAGCTGCAGCAAGTCAGACAAAGCCGGCCTCATTTCCTGCCCAGAGAACATTTTGGCATCATCTAGCATCAGGGATATGCAATTAGCGGACCTCCAGCTGTTGCAAAACTACAAGTCCCATCATGCTTCTGACTCTGGTGTCATGCTTGTGGCCGTCAGAGTCTTGCTATGCCTCATGGGAAATGTAGTTCTGCAACAGCTGGAGGTCTGCTAATTGCATATCCCCGATTCTAGCTCTTTCCTCCCCCGCCTAACTGTCTCTGGCTCACCCCTTTCATTTATGGTATTTCAGTTCTTTCAATCATATCAAATGTTGGCATTAACTAAAGTGGTTTGCATGTAAATACAGTCTTGCTAGAAGCACCCAGTCCTCCAGACTGACACCTGCCCATCAAAAATGTTGGTATTTCTAAAACTTCTCTCAAGAACCAGCTTACTGATTCTATTGGGGCTAATGGTTCTTGAGAGTAGTACTGAGACACAGTGCTGTGATGTTTTCTGGAAAACAACCTTCAGCGTCCCACAGAACCCTCCCAGTAGCCATGATCTGCCTGCTTTGCACAGAGACCTTATGATGACATCACTGGGTCTTTAACCACTTCCCACACACACTATAGCCGAATGGCGGCTACAGCGCAGACCTTAATTGCCGTGAGGGCATCAATCAATGTCCTCCCGTGCATAAGCTCCCTGCAGGACACGCTCTATGATCAAGTCAATAAGACTTCGTAGATCCCGGTGTTCTGCCGAATAAGTTCCCCCCGGCGGATTAGGACCCCCCTGTACTGCGCAGGCGTGAACTGAGCTCCAAACATAGCCGAACATGTAGAGCTGAGAGTCGGCTCTAGATGGCACCTGCGCAATGCTAGTCCTACTCTGCAAGGGGTGGGTGCTTTTGCAATGTTGATGTAAATAGTTATTGCAACAGGTCCAGGGCGACATGGACCTCGCTGTAAGTGGCCAGTCAGCCTCATGTCGTCGCTTTGCTCGCTCGGCCATTTTTGTGACATACATATGTTATGCAGAGAAATAATTGTAGCATCAGAACCCCTGCATAATACTAAAATGATGATCTGTGAGGGCTTTTAAAGGACAAAAATTTAGGGTACTGAAGTCTTTCGACATTTCATGGGCGCTCGTATGCTAAGCCCTACAGATCACCAGTTTAGTGTTATGCAGGTGCTTTGGTGCTAGAATTATTGAATTTGTTTAGAAGTTTTTCTTTTTTTTCATTGGGGGGGGAAACATTTCTGTCTTTTTCAGCAAAAAATAAAAAACCCAGCAGTGATTAAATACCACCAAAAGAAAGCGCTATTTGTGGGGGAAAAAAATCATGAAAATGTCATTTGGGTACAGTGTTGCATGACCGCGCAATTGTCATTCAAAGAGTGACAGCGCTGAAAGCTGAAAACTGGCCTGGACAGGAAGGGGGTTTAAGTTTCCAGTAAGCAAGTGGGCCATTAACCACTTGCTGACGGCCGTACGACTTTGTACGGCCGCAGCGCGGCTCCCAATCTCTAACAGGCCGTCTTTTTACGGCCGCCCCTTTGCACGTTCCCCGCGCGCGCTCCCGAGCGCGCAGCGGGGAACTGCTGTGCTGGCCGTGTCCCTTGGACACAGCCAGTCACAGATCGCCGTGAACGGCCAATCGGAGCGGCCGTTTCCTAGGCGATCTGTGCGGCCAATGAGAGATGATCTCATATGTTTACATATGAGATCATCTCTCATTCCCGGCTCTCGCAGACAGCGGTGCTGTCAGGGGAGAGAGGAGACGGATCTGTGTCTCTTGTACATAGAGACACAGATCGGTCACCCCCCCAGTCACCCCCCTTCCCCCACAGTTAGAACACTAATATTAGGGTACACATTTAACCCCTTCCTCACCCCCTAGTGTTAACCCCTTCCCTGCCAGTCACATTTATACAGTAATTAGTGCATATTTATAGCACTGATTGCAGTATAAATGTGAATGGCGCCAAAAATGTGTCCGATGTGTCCGCCATAACGTCGCAGTCCCAATAAAAATCGCAGATCGCTGCCATTTCTAGTAAAAAAAATAAAAATAAAAAATAATAATAATTCTGTCCCTTATTTTGTAGGCGCTATAACTTTTGCGCAAACCAGTCGCTTATTGCGTTTTTTTTTTTTTTTGTTTTTTTTTACTAAAAATATGTAGAATACGTATCGGCCTAGACTGAGGATAAAAAAAAAACGTAAAAAAAAAATTTAGCTATTTATTATAGCAACAAGTAAAAAAAAATTCTTTTTTTCAAAATTGTCGCTCTATTTTTGTTTATAGCGCAAAAAATAAAAACCGCAGAGGTGATCAAATACCACCAAAAGAAAGCTCTATTTGTGGGGGAAAAAAGGACGTTAATTTTGTTTGGGAGCCACGTCGCACGACCGCGCAATTGTCAGTTAAAGCGACGCAGTGCCGAATCGCAAAAAGTCCTCTGGTCAGGAAGGGGTTTAAGTGCCCAGTAAGGAAGTGGTTAATATGAAAAGTTTTTGTCCCAGGTTTCATAGCTTCCGATAAGACACACTTTAAGTCCCCCTATTAAACTGGCCCATGATGAAGACCCTTTTTTACAAGTCTGTTTTAAAACGTTTGTGTGAAATCCAGGTTGTCCACAGGAGTGAATGGGAATTACAGCACAGACATACCATTATTAAAACAAAACACCCTTTTAGTATTTCTGCTGTAGGTCATTAAAAAAAATAATGCAGTCTGTTAATTGAGGAACATTAGAGTTTATGTATACCCCTACAATGCCATTTGCACACTTCCTGTGTTGTATCAATGGGTCCTCCTAGTTCTCGTCTTGCACTACAAAACAAATTACTCCCCAAATGTTGTGGAAATAAAAATGGTAAGGATTAATAGAACTTGGCAGGGCTGACACAAATTCGTGCAATTTCAGTCCACAAAAAGGCATGTGGTATCATTCAACATTATAGCAAATTGGAAGCAATGTGCACGTTCGATAAACGGGTATTTTTCTGTACTTGCAGGGTCTAGGCTGGATTCACACCTATGCATTTTTTGTGCTTTTTGCAGATTTGCACTACAGTCCATTTAATATGGTTTCCTATGGAACATGTTCTGTAGTGCAAATCTGCAAAATGCACTAAAAATGCATAGGTGTGAGTCCAGCCTTAGGAAGATAGGCATGCATTTGGTTTTATTTTGCCCGCCATGCACTTCAAATATGTGTAATACTTTTCAAAATATGAATACTTTGTTTTTATTTTTCTTTCATGTGCCTTTTTATTCCTCTACTGCTGGCCAAAGAGAAAGAGGAGGTGAAACAAAAAACACCACCAGCAAAACTTTATTAACAGTTGCCCAACATATATATAAAAAAAAAAAAAGTTCAGATAGCCAAAAATATACATATTTTTTTTAGGTAGGTACAGTGTTAAAGCGCAGGTTGTGTTAACCACTTAAGCCCCGGACCTTTAGGCAGCTTAATGCCCAGGCCAGGTTTTGCGATTCGGCACTGCGTCGCTTTAACAGACAATTGCGCGGTCGTGCGACGTGGCTCCCAAACAAAATTGGCGTCCTTTTTTCCCCACAAATAGAGCTTTCTTTTGGTGGTATTTGATCACCTCTGCGGTTTTTATTTTTTGCGCTATAAACAAAAAGAAAGCGACAATTTTGAAAAAAATGCATTATTTTTTACTTTTTGTTATAATAAATATCCCCCAAAAACATATATAAATTTTTTTTTCCCTCAGTTTAGGCCGATACGTATTCTTCGACCTATTTTTAGTAAAAAAAAATCACAATAAGCGTTTATCGATTGGTTTGCGCAAAATTTATAGCGTTTACAAAATAGGGGATAGTTTTATTGCATTTTTATACATTTTTTTTTAACTACTAATGGCGGTGATCAGCGATTTTTTTCATGACTGCGACATTATGGCAGACACTTCGAACAATTTTGACACATTTTTGGGACAATTGTCATTTTCACAGCAAAAAATGCATTTAAATTGCATTCTTTATTGTGAAAATGACAGTTGCAGTTTGGGAGTTAACCACAGGGGGCGCTGTAGGAGTTAGGGTACACCTAGTGTGTGTTTACAACTGTAGGGGGGTGTGGCTGTAGGACTGACGTCATCGATCGAGTCTCCCTTATATAAGGGATCACTCGATCGATACGCCGCCACAGTGAAGCACAGGGAAGCCTTGTTTACACAGATACACTGCGTAAATTCAAAGCTGCGCCGACGTATCTACTTTCTGTATTCAGAAAGCTAGATACGCCGACATTAGCCTAAGATCCGACCGTCGTATCTCAGGGTGCATTCTCACGCTGGCCGCTAGGTGGCGCTTACGTTGTTTTCGGCGTAGAGTATGCAAATTACCTAGTTACGCCGATTCAAACACGTACGTGCGCCCGGCGGTAGTTTTTTACGTCGTTTGCGTAAGGCTTTTTCGGCGTAGCGTTGCTCCTGCTATTAGGTGGCGCAGCCAATGTTAAGTATGGACGTCGTTCCCGCCTTGAAATTTGAATTTTTTACGTCGTTTGCGTAAGGCTTTTTCGGCGTAGCGTTGCTCTTGCTATTAGGTGGCGCAGCCAATGTTAAGTATGGACGTCGTTCCCGCCTTGAAATTTGAATTTACGTTGTTTGCGTAAGTCGTTCGCAAATAGGGCTGGACGTAATTTACGTTCACGTCAAAAGCAATGACGATTTGCGTCGGAATTTCGAGCATGCGCACTGGGATTTTTTCACGAATGGCGCATGTGCCGTTCATAAAAAACGCAGGGTCACCATAATTTAAATAAAACACACCCCCTTACACATTTGAATTACGCGCGCTTACGCCGGCCCCATTTACGCTACGCCGCCGCAACTTACGGAGCAAGTGCTTTGTGAATACTGCACTTCCTCCTGTAAGTTGCGGCGGCGTAGCGTAAATACGATACGCTGTGCCGCCGTTAGATTACGCGCCCCTACCTGAATCTACCCACTAACTTGACAGCTGGTTGTAGCACCCTACGGCCGCAGCCTGCATCAGAAGAGGCTTGAGCATATACCTTGTAAAATGTGCAAATCCATGAATAAAGGCCCACATGGCAGCTTTGAAATTCTGTGAAACAGATGCTTAATACTAAAAAGCCCAAGAAACTCCCGCAAGCTGGAGTGGAAGCAGGAGCAGTATTCCCTCGGCGAGAGACTTTAGGAAGAACAAAGAGAATACATAGGTCTAAAAGGAGGGTGTAGCTGACATGTAAACATGTACAGCACAAACCACATTCAAAACCGTCTCTCTTGGATGCTTAGGAGCCAGACAGAAATATGATATGTCCGGTTTAAGGTGAAAGACCACTTTGGGCAGGAAAAAAGCCCTGGTCTCAGAATAGTCTCAAGGGGGGGCTTTTGAAAAGTGACAGCACTGGATTGAGGTCCCACGGTATCAGTGGAGAATGTCTAAGAGGAGCTATATAAGTAACGTCCTATATAAAATCCTTTAAAAGAGTATGAGGCGAAAAGGATTCCAAAATTTGTCCCTTGAGGATACTCAAAGTCATATGCTGATCTATATCCCATAGAAAGTTGCCACGATAGATTCCCATGGTGTATTGTCTGGTCTCACCGAATAAAAACCTCTTCTTGTGAGACCAGAAAGAGAAGTAGCAGAGCTGCAGCCGAGCAGCACTGGATCAGTGAGAAAAAAGAAAAAAACAGCGGTGACTAACGTCACCACTCTGACACCTCCATCCCTATATGTAAACAAAAAAGGAGAATCGCCCCTTGGGGAAGCGAGCGGAGCTCGCGAAACGCGTAGGGAAACAACGATGCCTTGTATGTATGGCTGTCTGAGTGTCTACTATGTTGGACTCCCATTCATGGTGTCAATATAACATCATATATATATTTTTTATGAACCTTTTTTAATGCACACACGGACTGCCCTTTTATTTTATCACCACTATCATTGTTGTTTCATGGTTATACTGCAATTGAAATGTATCAATAAATTGTTTGTATTCATGTTGTTAACTTTGGCTATTATGCCTGGCGATGGACATTCATTGCTGCCTCCGTTTGTAATACTACTTTGTTGTCAATCAATAAACTGATTAATTTCTTCTGTGTGAACTTGTACCCCCTCTCTCTCACCTCATTTAAAGTCCCAAGAGGCGATTCTCCTTTTCTTTACTGGATCAGTGAGAGGAGTCAGATGAGGGTAAAGGGAGGAAGTGGGGGGGGGCGGATAGTGGGGAGTTTTTACCGTAATGCAGAGACTGTATGAAGGTAAAAAAGTTTAGACTTTAAAATCACTAAGAGTAGAGGGACCTGATATTTTCTGAGAAGAGGAAGACCTGTGCCTGGTTCATGTCCAGGACCAATTTCACGTATTCCAGGAGCGTTAAAGCAAATGCAGACCTCTGAAGGCCAAAGTTTTGCAGTGTCTGCACTGCCTGTTGTATTTTGGCATTCAAAAACTGGAAAGGAGCTATTCTGTAATAGCAGGTCACCCACATGTGGACACCCCAAGATCGAAAAAGAGCCAAAACAGAGGCCAATGCTTTCGTGAAGACCCAAAGAGTAACAAAAAGGCCAGATGGTAAAGCCATCATTTGAAATTGACAGTCGCTCACCACAAAACATAAAACTCACTGGTGCAGGCGAAAATAGGAAAGTGTCCTTGATGTCCATTGACACCAGGAGATCCCCCTGCTGCAGGGATTTAATGACTGACCTGGCTGATTCCGTTTGAAGAAAAGGGGAGTGGATCACCACATGGTGGATGACCAAGCAGTTAATACGGCCAAAAAATGGACTTGCTGGTTAATTATAAAAATATGTGGTATGATGATAAATATCATGAATAAAATCAAAAACACACAGTGCTGACAATTGCCCTTCACCCCTATAAAAACAATGTCACACTGGTGTCACCCAGCCTGAATGTCCATGCGGATGCACACATCTAGTATATTACCCAGCTTGCGTGGGCTGTACCGAGTGTACAGCTCACCTGTACCTCATGGCTACCTGGATACCCCCTAGGTAAAAAATGTCTTCAGTTGGAAAAAAAATATATAGATAGAAACAAGGGCTAAAATGAATCTCCCCTTCTAATCATATCTCTTAATAATAATTTAACTTTTTATGTCTACTTGCATTTTAAGCTTTATTAGTGGTAAGCGTATTATATGAGAAAATTAGGAAAATAACTTCTAATGAATAAGGGAACCTAAAATGCTCCACTTTTGATATCAACTTAATTACAGCAATACAGCCAACTTCTCTAGTATAAGGAAGACAGCGATGTCACTTTAACACAAAAATCAACGACAGCCCCTCCCTGGGCCAAGCCCTTGTTTAAGGCAAAAGGTAAGGAACGTCATCCTGACGAAGCTACGCATGACGTAGTGAAACGCGTTGTCATCACAATGTAACCGGCCCGATAACACTACGCCTGATGGGCATGCACATTAGCGAAGGAGTCACAGGAATCGAGGATTGACAGCACTCACAGAGTCTATACAGTGGTACACAACGCGGGACTGCGATAAGACAATCCGTGTGGAATCAACTGCTCCATACAGCCTTGCAACCTGACTCCATAGGCGTTGCCTTTTTACACGAGACATCGCACAAATGAATGTAGTCTCCAATGGATGCAAATAGGAGCCAGCGGGAGATCATATATCCTCATTCCGAGGTGGAAGATTAAAAAGAGGATAATCATAGAATGTATTGGGAGGCCATCCAGGGGCTAGGTAAACGCAGCCAGCTCTGTTATTCCCGACATGCATATAGACTGACACTCCTGTTTTTCCTTATAATGATCTAAGACTTTCTTAGCAGCGCCATATCCCCTAACCAATCAACTCTGTGTTACCAATCAACTCTTGTTGGATGAGAAATTATTACCCGAGCCAGGATTTTCCAAACCTTGCAGATTGATTCTTGATATCTGCATTTTGATCTAAAAAATATACTCACTTTAAAGTATTGAAGCCCATAAGCGGATCAAAATTCGTCCAGTTCGGCTGCGACCAGCAACCGAATTTCCATCCATGTATGGGGAGGCCAATTGTACAGAAGTTGATTCACCTGCAGAGTTCTGTGCAACAACCCCTTCAGGTTTTTCCTTACTGATCAGTGCCACAAGCTATAGCCGGCAGAACTTATCAGTGTATTCTTATGGTGGGGAAGTTTCCCCACCGTGATAATACAATAGCTCAGTGAGAAGGATTCTGTCAAACAATGAGTCTGTGGATAGGGGCCCTTGGGAATTTTTTTTCATTCAATCCGCTGGTTGAAAGAAAAATAAATGGACTTATGTATGGGCTTCCTTATACAAGGAACACAGCAAGTCAGCTTTACTTATTTAGAAAGACCAATGCGCATATATATCTATCTCTATAAATATATATCTCAGAACATTTTGGGTTAAAAGAATTTATATATGTATAAGGACGAATATTGCATATATAATTTTTTGACATAAGGGAGGCCATTTTCTCTCTAAAGTTAAAATTCGTTCATAGCTCATGATATGCTATGAACAATACCAAAGCCATTTTGGTTTCTATTTTCTCTCTAAGAGGTTAAACCAAATTGACAGTCTCTAAAGTTGTTTTCTGTCTTACAAGAGGCTGTAAGTTTTTCTGTATCTTTATCCCAGTCCATAAATTCAAAGGTCTATACCAGTATCCCAGATTATATATCTTTTAGGTTTGACACTTATAAGAGAAATTGGTACAGACTAACAATCTGTGTATCATTAAAAGAATAGCATTTCAGAATAAGCTACAGAAACAAAAAGGGATTTATTCAAATATGGCCAAATGAAATATATTATGATACTACTCAAGTACAAGTAATGTATTAATCAAAGGTATATGGTATTATTATATTGAAATACTTATATACATAATTAAGCAAATGTCACATGTATTATGTATTGTAATGTTTTCTTTCATAATATGGCTACAGTATATATATATCCTGTTTAATACATAGATGTTATGAGAAAGTTGCCAACATGGTACTACATTGGTCAGATTCAAGTTAAAAGTTATATTCCAAAATGCTGAGGAAAGTAACAATCCATTAGCTAAGATGTGGGTAGAGTTATCTCAACTATTAATTTAAGAAGTAGCCACAATGTCTGGAGTGTAGTTGTCACATCTTTGACAATTAATTGGGTTTCCCTAATCCAAAGGGCAAAGGTCATGTCAATAACATTAGGAGTCATTCCTTAAACAACACTGCCCCTATGGGTTAAAATTGACATTGTTCAAGATGGCCGCATACTTGGTTGCTATGGCAACCTACCAAAACACATTGTCATTTGACGTCATCAATTACATAGCCGTGACACACATACACTTTTTGAGTAAGAGAAGGCGGTGTTACAAAAAGCTCAGGGAGAGATCTCTGGGGAGGGGGAAGGTGAGCTGAAGGAAGGAAGAAGAGCTGTCTCTTGCTCTAAGGTCTGAGGAGGAGACCCTGAACGCAAACATGTAGGGGGTTGGAAGGAGTCTTATGGGATTCATCATTACCTCACAGGAAGCTTCTCAAACAGACAAAACCCTTAGGGCCCTTTCACACCCGCAGACGAACGGTCCGCTTTTCATAAGTCCGTTTACGGACTTACAATGGTTCCCTATGGGATAATGGCCGATAGCGGATGGAGCATCCGCTAACGTCCGTAATCACCCGCCTCCGTCAGGATCCGGTTTTTCAGACGGAAGAAAACCCTATTTTTCTTCCGTCTGACGGATCGGATGAATACGGACAGACGGTCCGTATTCTTCCGATTCCCCATAGGGGAGAGTGGAGGAGAGACAGGGCGGTGTCTGCACTGTGAGCGGGGACTGCCCTGTCAGCCGACAGCTCAGCGGGGATTAACGGAGGAATCCCCGCTGAGCCAAACGGGGTAACGGAGCGGATCAATACGGATCCGCTCCGTGTGAAAGAGCCCTTAAATTCTGGCAACGTATTAGTTTGTTTATTTTACCTTTTAGTAATTGAATTGTTTTGCATATACATTAACAAAAAACATTTAAATATATATCTAGCTGAGCAAATTGTATTATTTTTAACTGCAGTATGAAATAATTATATTAAGAGACATACACCGATTTGGTTGTATTTAAAAAGCTTAAGCTAAAGTTGTACAATGGTTTTATTGTGAAGTATGTGAAAAATTGATTAATTCTAAATTTAAAAACTTAAGCTTTGATCAAATTATCTAGCTGTGCACAATATAACAGTTTTTGTTTGTGCATTCACACGGGCGGACCGTTCAGGTCCGCCTGCTAGTTTTTTAGGCGGACCTGAACAGGCACTCCGTGCTCCTCTATGGAGCCACAGATGTCAGTGGTGACATGCCCGCTGACATCCGACCCACTCCGATCCGCCAAAGTGTGACGGAGGGACCGCCCTGTCATCCGCCGGCTCAGCGGGGATCAACGGAGCGATCCCCGCTAAGCAAGCAGAGGTTCACGGGGCGGATCATTACTGATTCGCCCCGTGTGAAAGGGGCCTTAGGAGAAGATCTGTTTGTTTTGAGAAGAGATTCACCGTAGCTAAGATAAACAAAATTTGTTTACACCAAGCCCATGAAGTCACGGAAAGCTATTCACTAAGAGTTACCAAGTTTTAAACATACCCAGTTATTCAAGATTTGAAATGTGGTATTTTGAAATAAAAGCTTGCATAGAAATGTACGTAAATATTATCTAAACATTAATCACCATTTATCTATGATATGTAGAAGTATATAATTTAAGTGTTTTATCACAATATATACCCGATTTTAGTTTGCACTATATATATTAAGCAATAATTTGTGGCACTGGTCTTCAAAATAGCACAGATAAACAAACTCAAATTTCTTGTTTGTATTGTAGGAAATTTGTAAATCTCCCAAAAACAAGATATGCAAATTTTCATAAATACAATTGTAGCGCCCCCTTGCTTTCAGTATGGGCACTACGCTAAAGTTAGTGGGGAATGGGAAAGTTACCTTGCTCCCATTCACTATTTGTTTACATTTTGGGACTTCTGTCATTCCAGAAATGTCCACTGGGTCAGTCTGTGGTCCAGGGATGCAATGTCATTCCTGGCCAGCAGTTGGCGCCAGAGGGGTTCTGGCAGAGCAAGTTTCTCCAGCAGCCAAATCAAAGGAGCTTTTTCCCTCGCGGGGCGTGCTGGAGAGGGGTATATCTGTGACAGGTGTCATGTGTTCTAAAATCTTTGCGGGTCCCCATTCCAGGTGCGGCATCCACCTTCAGGGTGCGCGCATCCATGGACCCCGCCGGCGTGGCCCACCCGGCCATAGTTGCAGACCACTTGGAACCTCATCCGGAGGTACAAGGGGACCCCAGTCAATTTGGGCTGGGTTCCCGATTCTATTGAAAGGATCCCAGGCTGGGTGCTGTTCGATTGGGGAGTCGGTTTGAGGAGGACCCGGAGGCAGGTCGTCCAACAGAGCCTGAACAAACCAATTGGGGATCCGGTGACCAGAGTACTGACAGGTATGTTTGCTGTCATCTGGTGACCGATGCAGAAATCTACTGGGAGGATTCGCTCCATCTATCTAGCTCAGTTATTGTAATTGGCCTGTGGCAGAGGCCCAGAGCCGGGTCTGTGAGAGAGGCCTGTTCCTCCCAGAAATCCTAAGTGACATCTCGGCTGCCAGGCCTGTAGAGAAGGGTCTGTCCGGGGGCACTTTACCCACTCAGCTAGAGTGGCAACGAGTTACAAATTGGTACTATACAGAGCAGTACTGACTGCTCCATTCAATATCCAGGCCTGATACTGCAAGGTTCTTCCTCTCTCTCCATTCATCAACTTTGTCCTTCCCAATTTATGTTGATGTTGGCCTGGAAAATAAAGCATTGGAAAAAAACCTTTATTCACCGTTACCTTCGCTCACTGTTTCTACAATTGCACCCCTGGGCCATATCAAGGTGACTCAATATGCCGATCCCAAAAACAAACCAGCGGCTCCTTCGGGGGTGAGCGCTATACAATATTTCAGTATAAACATTCTGACATATAGAATAGTAACACATACACTGCCATCTACAGAGGAATTTCTGAACCTGGCACTATTGTGTGCACAGGGAGGAAGAAAAACTGACTGACTTTCTGCAAATGACGCTCTCTCATTCAAATGAATCAAGAAGTTACCTATGTCATATCACTGCACATATCCTATGAGAAACATAACTGCTGCAGAGGAATTCCTGAGTCCCAGGATTCAGTGTGCACAGCCAGGCAGGGACTGCAGATAAGCCTTTTCATCCTGGTGATGGAGGCTCGGGTAGACAACCCAGGGCGTTCTGCAAGACAGGGGAGTCTGTGGTACCCTGTACCCTGGAGAGTCAACTTGGTATGGCACGCATTTTGACAGACAGCTCTGATAGTCATTCTGTTGAAGTTGACTCCATGGAAGTTGGATGTACCAGAGGATGAAACAGCTGTGATTAACACCCTCTATAGACCGGGGGTGTCCATTTAGTGGGTCTTGGGGAAGGCCAAGCATCGTGCTTGGCTGCTGAAATGCTCTTTAAAAAAATTGGAGGCACACAATGGTGAAGAAGAGGAGATAATTAAAGAGCAGTATGGTTTTACAAGCAGCAGAGGCAGATGGGAAAGAAAAAAAAAAAAGTGAGGCTAGAGTTTGGCTTTAAGACAGACTTTTGGAATCTATTTTCACCCTCTTTTCAAATGGAATGGCATTTAATAAATTGGAAATTAACAGACAGACATTGTTCCAAATGTAGACTTAACATTGTTTAATAGAGCAATCCAACTTCAAATACTGTACAGTCAAGTGTAATATAGTACACTATATACTATTATAATACACTATTGTTACATTACAAATAAAAATAAAAATTAGTACAGCAATCACAACAAAAATTAATGGCTGAATAAAAGCCAGTCCAATGAAAATGGTTAATAACCTATGCTTTTGCAGAAATCACTCTAAAAAGTCTAACCTTCTACATATTTACACTACTTGTGTATCTACACATTGGATTTTGTGAATCTTTCTAAAGTGCACCTCTTTCCAAAAAGAAGAAGAAGAAGAAAAAAAAAACCTGTAGTATGACAGCATTTAATTCTGAAAGCAAAATTTACACCAAATACTTTATATACAATTGAGTGTATTTTTATTTATTTTTTTGCTGCCGTTTACAGAGGCAATCCGGGCTGGTACAAAAGCTATATTTGATTTCGATCACAGTATAAATATTTTCCTTAATTTTGATCTATAAACTTTACTCTTTTGCGTTAAATGTATATGGGCATGGCAGTGTGTTAAATAGGTCCCTATATTTCAGCTCGATAGGTACCATATTTGCTAATATCTATTAGAGGCCAAAGCCAACCAAAACTGATATTTCAGTTTTCTGCAGTTGCTGGCAAATTTAGAAAGCCAAGAACAATCTGAAAAATGTCAAGCCAAATGCCACAGACACTATTAAAGCCAAACGACGGAGTCACAGTTCCCACTAATCTCTATAATGTAGAACAAACAGATGAAAATTTTATAACAGAATTGTATATATATTTTTATGGCCTTATAGCAAGAAAGTTGTAGCATAAGCTTCTCCTCCAAAATCTTGTGACTGGAATCTGAATTTCAGATTTAAGAGGCTTGTAGTTAGTTTAAAAGTATCAGTTCTTATCCAAAACTGTAAACTACCTACATATGCACAAAACCTGTACTTGCACATATCTGCAAATGCATTAAAGTGCTTTCATGTGTTATGATTTCCAGACACACATATGCATACCAAGAAATCCTCCAAGCCTATAGATTGTTTGGTAAAGGTTCAGTAAGAATGCCAAAAGATAACGGACATCCATATAACTGCATTACGGCATCATTTCATTCCTACAGAACACTTACAATGTCCTAGAGTGGTTCCAATACAAAACTTAGTCATTTATTTCTAGTGTTTTCTACTCTATGCTCCAATTTCAGGATCTGAAAGAGGTGGTTTGAGAAGGACTTTTGAGACAAAATGTTGACCAATTTAATTTTCTTACATGCACTAGTAAAAAGGTGAGATGAGATTGGCTGATGTGAGAAAGGCATCTACTTTGCTCCAGCATTTATAGTGGTGTTTCTCCCTCGGAAAAACATCTTTCAGTTTTCCTTTTACAAAATTTAGAGGTCAATTAAAAATTGATTTAATTGTTTTTCTACGCTTTGCTTAATTTTATTGTAAATCTTCACCAATATAAATACAAATACATAAAAAAACACAGAAAGCTGCAATAGCAAAGTGTGGTACAGAAATGGTAAAGATAATTCCAAAAAATGTAGGCTAATTAAAGCAAAGAAAGACAATTAAAATTTGTAAACAGTTTGTGTTTTTTTTTTTTAATGATTTGTCTTCAACAGATTTACATTTTATGCCAGTACACACTTGCATTTATTATTGCTGTTGCCATGCATCATGTCTGTCTCCTCTACAGGAGTCAACACATCTCACACAGCCTGCAGACTAATGGCAAGCCATTTTCCCTGAAAGCTTGCTGCTTCTGATAAAACTAGGGCACACCAACCCATTTCACAATTCTTTGCGCTCTCCATTTCTTTCAATGAAAATGATGCTTTCCAAAATTAGGGTGGTGTAAAGACTCAGGAACAAACTAGGCTTATCGTCTTTAAAACGTACAATTGCTTTTGTATAAGCTTGCTAGGCAAATGCATTTATCCCAATAATATACACAATTAAAACAAATTTTGCTACTGTTCACTGTATCCAAATTCATTTGTTTTCTAATGCAGGTCACAACATGGAAGCAACTGTCTTTTGTTTAATCTTAGGTAACAGCACATTAGCTTTTGTACATAGATGTGTCTAAACATAAAAGAACGATTCCCATTGCCCGCAGCAAACAGATTTCCTCTTTGCTTTCAATGTTATATGGAGACAATATGATGGCCTGCTTTGTGCATTTTTTCTTCAGCTACTCTAATGTATAAAAACTCATTTGATAGACAGAGAGAGAGTGTGTGTGTATGTGTATGTGTATATATACACACACACACACACACACACACACACACATACATACACACACACACACACACACACACACACACACACACACACAATCTCGGCAGTCTAAAATGCTTAGAATGTTGCCAGGATTGGCTAGCTAGAATATGATGCTTCACTAAAAAAAAAAACTCATTGTCACAAGCAATTTGTCATGAAACAAATTTTACAAACTAGAAGATACCATCCGAATATCATTACTATGCAATAATCATATTGGCATCAGGTCAGGGTCACAAAGAAACATGGTACTGACCATTTATTAAAAAGCTACATGTTCGCTGCTTCCACCTGCAGGGCTGAGATGTGAAAAAAAGGGCGAGTTGTAAACAAAAAAAAAAAAAAATCACATTGTGTATTAAAGCTTATAATTAAGTGCTTCTATAAAGGTCCATTCATTAGCCAAGGCTAGCTTCTGCACGTTAAAAAAAAAAAAAAAAAAAAGAGAAGATGTGGGAAAGTCAGTCCTTTTCGAACATCTCCTAAGAACTCATAAAGCGGCATTAGCATGCACAGATATTCTACGATTAAATAAAAGTTTATGCAAGGCATGTCCTTTATACAAAGGGAGGGTATAATAGTTTTTCTGAAGATGCTAATGTGGAAACAAATGAAATATAAGCAGCCATTTTACTGTCTGCATTATTAGATCAGATCACAGTAAGGAACAAATATACTTGACACGGGGCCCCAACTACTCCGTAAAAGCTTGGAGATAAAATGTCCCACTTTGTTCCAGGTCTTTAAGGTAAAACCAATTTGTGGTAGCGATAATGAGAATATCTATGGTTAAGCTCCATACACGGGTCGAACATCAGCCGAAATCAGCCGGTACAGTAGAAACCAGCCACCTCTGCCCATCTGTACAGGTGCTTGCCTGACCGAACCCAATCTCATGACCAGCATCTCTCAAACGACTTATGCTAGAAAACCAGCTGCAGATCAGCACCTGCAGCCATCAGCTGCCAGCGCTGACCAGTGTGTTCTGGGGGGGGGGGGGTGTTCCCCTGTCAGAACGCAAATGCACAGTGGAGAGATCTCTGTACAAACATGGCATAGTTAGTACAGTGACCTCCGTTTTATTTATTTTTACTCAGCCAGCTGGGTTAAATGTAAAACTATTGTGTGTACCAGGCATCAGATATACTGGGTAGGGCTTGAAAAGTGTGTCAAGCCTTGGAAAATGTCTGTCTCCTAGCTTTCTAAAAGTGGGAAGAAACCATTTAACCATGCACAACTGCCTCAGCTAAATCAGAGAAAGCTTTGTATTGATTTATAAAATACAAAGCTCCCTATGAATGGCTGAGCCACGTTCAGCCCGACTCAATTTTGTTCCAAGTGTTGGAAAGTTTTTATCCCACCGATAGCACGGCGCTATACAATGTATGTAAGTGAAAGGCTATATACAGTCCCCATGCAGCGCTGAGAGCCAACTCAGGTCATAGTAAAGTAGTTTGTTTGGACCATCTTGGTTCAAACAAACTTTTTAAAAACTTAATTAAAACCTGGAGACCACCTTTAAAGCCCAAAGGACACAATCCCTAAACCTTTAACTTTAATCATAATGGCTGCAAAGCAGACCTTAACAAAGGCGTGGAAATCGAAAAGAATCTAATAAAGGTTAGGCAGAAAAAGTCTTGGACCCGATGGGTGAGAAACTTTTAAAAGTATTGCATGGTCCTGTGCACAACTCCACGAACATTTCCGACTATCTAGATGTGTAAATATCCTAAATTATGGAACTGAACTAACCCTGGGCACTCCCATGTTTTCCCTTTCTTGCCCTTGCAGTCTTCCCCCTTTTTGGAGATCTGAATTGGCACAAGTTGTTTTTTCTCCAAAGGCCCATGCTGACCACTAACTATAGGTCAATTACATCACGTGAACAGACCAATTAAGTACCCGTTTATGATATAGGATCGTTTCTAACTACAGGGTTTATTTACTAAAGCTGGAGAGTGCAAAATCAGGCTCACTTCTACATAGAAACCAGCTAAGGTTAGAAGCCGATTGGTTACCATGCAAAGCTGCACCAGATTCTAAGTGCTCCGATTTTTAGTAAATCTACCACTATATCTCTTAAATGATGTACCCAACTACAGTCATTTCTTATTTTTCTAACCCAGCCATGTGGTGACCTGTTGTATTTACCATGAAAAAATAAAATAAAAATACAAATAAGAATACAATGGAAATAATTTAACATGTGAAAGAACAATAATTGTATTGGTTTCTGGATAAATACATTGGGAGACATGGCACATGGTAGTTAAGGCCTGGTAAAAAGAGAAAGTTTAAGGCTAGACAGACAAAAAAAAAAGCACCATGCTAAAGGCAATACATGAAGGTATACAGCACATGAAGGTGTATGGATCATAAGAGCATCAAAATATTTGCTGCATCAAGCCCTGAATAGGCCAATCTCACAATGTGCAGAACCTAAAATCCTATTGGCTTAGAACCTTGACAGGCTCCAGTATCATATACTGGATTTCTCAAATCAATAAAAAACAAAAAGTTATTGCACTTGCACCCAAGATGATACACAGAACAAGTTTTAGGCCTCATGCACACCAGACGTTTGCCCATCTCTCCTAGACACCTCACTTGGCAGAAAAAACACCTGACACTAGTAAACGCATATAGGCATACTTAGGCAATAATTCATTTCAGTGGCTAGACTAATTTATTATGGCCACTGATATGAATTAACATTTAAGTGCTCAGTATTAACACATTACATGTGGCAAGCTTTTTTTCTGCCAAAAGGCTGCTGCTCCTGGATTGCGCTGGAACGAGTTTGTTTTTTCTGAAAGCCTGAGTGCATGAACACATAAGCCAACATGCAGGGGCGTTTAGAGGCATGAGGCCTTAGACTGCTCTTTTTTTTTTTTAACAAAATACTATATTTTTATGTTACTGGAATGTTCCAGGTTTATATTTGTCAGATATTTATATATATATATATATATATATATATATATATATATATATATATATATATATATATATATATATATATATATATATATATATATATATATATATATATATATATATATATATAAAAAAATATAAATATAATCAGACAAATATAAACCTGGAACATTCCAGTAACATAAAAATATAGTATTTTGAGTATATATATTCTCCATATATCCACTAAGATATAGTTAACGATTGCAGAGAAGAATTTCAGACACAGCATCGGTTTAAAACTGGAAATTCTTCACACAGACACCCCATGTGGTAAAATCAAGAGGCCCCCTACATCCCCATTACTGCTGTAAGAATAGCATTGTCGCCACACCATTGTTGCATACATGACATGGCAGGCTTAGGTCTAGCCAGTTAAATACTGTGGTCCCCTTTGAGATTCCTTGTTTGATCGATTGTGCCACACCAGATATCATAGGCAAAATCGAAAGCTACCTGTCTTGAGAAGCTGCATGTATATATCATGTTACTACAAGAATCCAATTTATTTTTGGAAAGAAATATGGGTAGCTACAACTGCTGACATGCACCTAAGGTAGGTTCACTGGCTGGGTCTGGCTTTAATACCTTGAATGCCTGACTCAGAAAAAAAACAAGCAGATTTAAAACCTATTAAAGTGGTTCTAAAGGCTGAAGGTTAAAAGCTTTCAGGGTGCAGCTCCCCCCTCACCCCCCTTATACTCACCTGAGCACTATCCAGCAATGTGCACAAGAGCATAGGTTCTCTCCCAGGTATCGCTCTTCATTGGCCGAGATGCAACATCAGGAGCCATTGGCTTCCACTGCTGTCAATCACAGCCATGTAGGAGGCAGCAGAGGCGGGGCTGAGCTCGCTGTGTCCTATGGATACAAAAAGCCAGCTCGGGAGCGGCCCAGAGTGCCAGCGAGGTACTTAAGAGGAGGATCGGGGATACTCTGTGCAAAACCATTACAAAGAGCAGGCAAGTATAACATGTTTGTTAATGTATTTATTGGTGTACAACACCCACTTTATCACCCTGTAAATCGGTTGCAAATAGCGTGTGCGTGTTATACGCCGATACTGCAATTTGGGATGCCTCAGAGAGAATAGGGAGGGGGGCGGACGAGCACCATCAGATTACATACAGCGAGAATCTCCTGTTTACTCAGTGGCTTCTGTAATAGGAAGTCCTGTCTCCTGGGCCAGTGTTCTGTCTATCATAGAAGCTGGTCCAGGAGATGGGACTTTGTATTAAAGAGGCCGCCATGTAAACAGGAGATTCTCGCTGTATGTAATCTGACAGCGCTCCCCCCCGCCAAGATGAGCATTAATCAAGCTGCATTGATGGGCAATTTTGAGGCTGCAGATGGGCATTGACCCTTATTTTGCTTCAAAGTTGTTAATTTAAAATTTTGTTTTTTTTCCTGAAACTTCACTCTTAAAATGAAGGTGCGTGTTATACGCCGATAAATACGGAATTTAAAAAAATAAAAATTCTTTACAATCCCTTTAAAGGCAGGACATCTTAAAATGTCATATTAAAGCTGGGGGAGAGGGGTTGGAAAGGCAGTGGAGAGTTTTTTTAACCTCAATGCATACAGTGCATTAGGGGGGAAAAAAAACACACGCGCGCGCAGACACACACACTTAGGCGGGCCATACACAGTGTGAATTTCTTTCCTGCAACCATGGTCATTGTTTACAGGGGAATCAGCAATTGTCTGCTCCTGGCAGGGGGGGAGCCCAGTGGTGGGAGAAGACCGTGAATATTGCTAGTGGCTATAGCAGACACTAGCGATAATCACAAGATAAGTCGGGCAGAATGGTTGCACCCAGGTTAAAAAAAAAAAAAAAATCAACTCTGTACATTTGGCCTGTCCATTAACAATTCGAATATCTGCCGTTTCCTGATCAACTGGACAAGATTCGTACAGTGTATGGCCAGCCTTAGACTCTATAACCACTTTAAGCTTCCCCATTCATGCAGCCCTCACACATAAGGGTAATAGTGGAAAACTTGACGTACAACTGTCCCTAAATGTGTGACTGACGAATGGGTACTCTTCACCTGTTGTAACTACAATCATAACTATAGAACCACAAGGGCACAGGAAAGCATCAATCATGCTCAACTGTGCAATGCTGCAGTCTTTACTACTCTGCAGTATTGCACTCTTCTGCTATTTCAATGCTAAAGCTTTGGTATGGTCTATCCGTTATGACTTTTAGCGAGCAGCAGCACAAATTAATTGTGTAGCTAAGCCCAAAGTTAAAGCGGGCGTTCACCCTATATAAAAAAAAAAAAAAAAAAATTTTTTTCCTCTAGCATTAAATTCGGCATAGTAGCGCGAGCTACAGTATGCCTGTCTATTTTTTTATCCCCGTACTCACTGTGCAATTGTATATTGAAGATTCCGGGGAATGGGCGTTCCTATGGAGAGAGAAGGTGATTGACGGCCGGCCCTGACACGTCACGCTTCTCTGGAAATAGCCGAAATAGGCTTGGCTCTTCACGGCGCCTGCGCATAGCCTGTGCGCAGGCGCCGTGAAGAGCCGAGACCTACTCCGGCTGTCTTCGGGGAGCGTGACGTGCCAGAGCCGGCCGTCAATCATCCTCCCTCTCCATAGGCACGCCCATTCCCCGCGGGAGTCGAAATCTTCAATGTACAATAGCACAGTGAGTACGGGGATAAAAAAATACAGACAGGCATACTGTAGCTCGCGCTACGATGCCGAATGTAATGCTAGACTGTTAAGGAGGGTGAACAACCGCTTTAACAAAAGCTATGGAAGATTGACTTAAAAAAAAAAAAAAATTAATTTCACAAAAGTAGAAAATGCAGCAAGCCGCTGTTCATCAGTGAACTATCATTTACAGCACGGTAGATACCAAGGAGAGTGCTTTAGGGTAACAGTTCACATCTGATACTGTTCTGATCTGTTTTTATTTTCTTCCCTGAAAAATAGGAGTTGAATGCCGAGGCTGGCAGCGTGCAGCCAAAATTAGCTATGCTTGCTTTTTTTTTTAGTCAAGGCAAATTCTTATATAGGCAACAAACTAAGTGCTCAGCACACTATATACAGTCCAAGAATATATTTGTTAACCAGTGTTCTGAATTGGCAACATACTTCTGCTTTCAGCCATCCACTCAATTTTTTTTCTCTAAATCACATCCTAAAGAAATGTCCAGAGAGGCAACATAGTTCCCACTCACCAGCTGTACTGGTAAATTTCCCAGGCCTTTTATGTTTTGATCATTCATTTAATAACATGAAATTCTTGAACGTAAACCTGTCATTCATTTTAAAATGAAGAACGCAAAAGCCCTAAGAACACACAAACACAAAATTAAATACTGTACTTTTAAGTGGAAATAAACCCCAAAAATTCATATATTGCTGTTTACCAATCATTAGTTGAGCCTGCATTCATATTTTTTTGGGGCTTTTCCCCTAGTGATTTGGACAGTTACACACCTCCCGGGTGCCCCAACTCTGGATGAATGAGTACAGGAGGCACCTTTGCATTGTTAGTCTGGGGGGAGGGGAGTGTTCAATGTACTTGCAGATTTAGATACACTAACAAATTGAAGCTAAACTCCAGTTCTCTCCAGCTAACAAGCAGTTACAGCAGTTTGTTTTCCCTTTTGGAATAAAGGTTTTACATTAATAAATAAAAGCCAATCATTGTAATCTCCCTTGTCAATAGTAAAAGACATGTCTCAAAAGTGTAACCGCTACATTTGCAGGACAGCTTGTTCTCACTGGCCAGATCACCCGGTGAAAATAAAGTTTCCCTACATAAGTTCTACTTTTTTTATCTGCAGCCCACTCTTTTACAACCTTTCAAAAGTGCAGAATTGTGATAAAAAATTTCTGCATCTGTCAGGAGCAGAGAGGAGGGGACGGAGAGCTGCAGTTCGAGCCCTTATACATTGTGTGACAGCTGACGGGACGAAAGGGACAACCCACCCCCCCCCCCCCACACGAAACAGAAACAAAATGCAGAGCTGTGTTCTGAATAGAGACAAGCCGTGTGCCGAGCTCTCCTCCCTGTCACAAGTTCATCTCATGTGTCGGGAAAACTACTCAGAAGTGACTCATGCTGATAACAGAGGAACGAAGCGCCAGAGAGAAATGACACTTAGGACTAGTAAACACTACAGATACATGTGCTTTTTTCAGATTTCATGACTAGTTTACAACCACTTTAAAAAAAGAAAACGAACACAGCCATCACATCGAGGAATTGGTCAGCTGCAATACAATAAATGTTTGCTTTTGGGTTTGATACCACTTTAAAAATGTAATGTTTCAGTGATTTAAGGCCCCTTTCTCACTGCTGCGACTTGAAAGACGCACGATTTCAGGGAAGGCCTCAGTAAACTTGGTCTATGGACCACAACTCGCATCAAAGTCGGACCAAAGTAGTACAGGGACTACTTTGAAGTCGCACAGATATAAAAATGGTACTCATTGAAAATGATGGGGTACGACTTGTCATGCGACTTTGCATTTCCAAGTCACACAAGTGTGAAAGGAGCCTTAGACACTTCTGGGGAACAGACTTGAAAAATGTCAAAATTAGGATTTCCACCTTTTTTAATCAGCAAGCTTGTTACCGGTGTCTCAATAAAAGACAGTGGCAGCCAAGCAACTAGTGTTCTTATGGCTTGTTTACATGGGCAACTGTGTCAGAAGTTTTTTTACTTCCTCATACATATTAATGGGAATTCCAAAACTTAGGAACTAGTCAAAAGCACCTTTGAAGGATCTCAGAAGCATCACAAATACGCACTGACTGCACCTAACGCACCTGTTGCATTTCACTATCTCCAAAAGCACTTAGAGGTAGGAAAGCAATGGCAGCACCAACATTTCTATCACTACAGATTTGTTTTAAAAGAACTTTGAAGGTTTCCCCTAGTGAGGAAAATAATGGTCCAAAATTGCCCACACATACTCAGGGAGACTTAGTTTAACGGGTAACCTTCCTCAGTGGCAAAAACTCAAAACTACAAATGAGTTCAACATTTTCCATAATATTTTGCATAAATTATAAAAGATGGACCTGTTCACAATGGAATTCTGTAAATCATATAGATTGGGGGGGCATGAAAAATAGGATTTTTGTACTCACCGTAAAATCCATTTCTCTGAGTTCATGGACGGACACACAGCAGCCTTTGACCTTAGGGTCTTGACTCTTGTGATATAACCCTAAGGTCAAAGGCTGCTGTGTCCGTCCATGAACGGAAGAGAAACAAGTGTGATCTTAAAGCGGAGGTTCACCGGTAAAATGCTGTTTTTACCCTTAGATGGATGCTCATTTAGTCTAGGGCAGTGGTTCTCAACCTGGGGGTCGGGACCCCCTTGGGGGTCAAATGATGATTTGCCAGGGGTCACCAAATCCTGGGCTGTTCTTGAAGCCCGCACCACTCTCCCAGCCGTTTTGCGTTCTCCACTACAATTCTCAGACCAGCAGATGTCCTTGATCAAGAGCACCTAAGTTGGCAGATCAGAACTCCCCCCAGCACTGCCACTCATCCCATTCCCCCAACCAAGGAGTAAGAGAAGGAATAAAAATAGAGAATACATGGAAGAAAGAGGAAAAGAGGCAAAGGAAGAAAGAAAAAGGGAAATAAAGAATTAGAGAAAGAACAAAAAAGACAGCTAGAGAGTGGGATGGGGGGAAAAAAAAAAAGAAATTAGGATAGAGAGAGAAAAAAATGGTAAAAAAAACAGAACAAAGAGAAAGAGTGGCACATCCTAAAATGTACCATATCAGGTTTTAATACTGTACGAGTGGAGGGGACTCAGGGAACGCTAAATTTCTGTGGGTTAGGGGCGCAAATTGCTTGTCTTGCCTTAGGTGCTGACAACCCACGCTACGAATATAATTTTACTGTTAGGGGTCCCCACAACTTGGGAAATTTTATCAAGGGGTCATGGCACTAGAAAGGTTGAGAACCACTGGTCTAGGGGAATCGGCTTGTTGTTTTTAAAATCCGAGCATTACTTACCGTTGTAGAGGGCGATCTTCTCCGCCACTTCCGGGTATGGGCTGCGGGACTGGACGTTCCTTCTTGATTGACAGTCTTCCGAAAGGCTTCCGACGGTCGCATCCATCGCGTCACGATTTTCCGAAAGTAGCCGAACGTCGGGGGGGAAGGCGCAGTATAGAGCCGCACCGACGTTCGGCTACTCGTGATGCGACCGTTGGAAGCCTGTCGGAAGACTGTCAATCAAGAAGGAACGCCCAGTCCCGAAGACCCATACCCCGAAGTGGCGGAGAAGATCGCCCTCTACAACGGTAAGTAATGCTCGGATTTTAAAACAACTAGCCGATTCCCCTAGACCAGTGTTTCTCAATTCCAGTCCTCAGGCCCCCCCAACAGGTCAGGTTTTCAGGATTTCAATTATTTTGCACAGGTGATTTGATCAGTTTCACTGCCTTGGTAATCACCACAGTCTTCATCTGAGGGAAATCCTGAAAACCTGACCTGTTGGGGGGGCCCGAGGACTGGAATTGAGAAACACTGCCCTAGACTAAATGAGCATCCATCTAAGGGTAAAAACAGCATTTATGGGTGAACTCCTGCTTTAATTTGTTCGCTGTACAGGCTAGAAATTGAAAGCAAAATGTATAAATTCCTTGCTATAGACAACATCACATCTCAATATCTGTTACTTAAAAACTAACGTGGCAAGCTTGACCCGACTCAGCCTGTAGCTCTGTGTTTGCAAAGATATAGTTAAGGCAGCCAATCACATATGATCAATAAAAGGAAGCCATTTTCTTGGACTCAATTGGTAAGCATATGGGAATTGGAAACATCCCAAGTCATGGCATGATGCTTCTTTTGGTCTTATTATGGAAATTACCGTTCAGGTAATCTAGACATTTTACCCATAGACTGCACAGAACAATGCAAGATTTTCTCCAGATTCATCATAACTTTTAGGGTGCTTGCCAGCAGAGAACCACATTTTAGCATTGCAGGCATCAATAGTGCGGTAAATACGAAGAACGGTTTATAAATTAAATTTTTTGTCACGTGAAAGCTAAAATAAACCAAGATTGTTTTTTGTCCAACCCCCAATTACACACATTTTCATGCAGCGAAAAGGAGTTTAATATTCTTTTAAAGAATTATGCAAAGGACTATTTCACACCGTGGCCCAGCCATCATACTACATATTTATACATATATATATTTTTCTGTATAATCTTTTTCTCATAATAACCTCTGAGCCATCATGAATGATCCATGGGCTCAGTTACATTGGCTATTTCTGCATCTTGGCTGTCCATCTCTTCCGGATCTGTTGAGGCCGACGATTTAATTTTAGGCCTCACAGCTGATGTTGATAAGGAACCTTCCTTATTACTGTTTGACGCTACACGACTTGTGTCCACAGTCACAACTGAAGGATCGCTCACAGGCGTTGAAGAAAGACATTCTTTTTTTTGAGCGATATCGGATGACACGGTCAATGGCTCTGCATTTTGATCCCGTAAGTGCTTATCCATTGAAGCTTGGATGGAAGAAACCATTTCTTGCAATTTCTTCCGCTGAGCCTCTATTATGCTGGGATCAAGTTGCCTGCTATCTCTCATTGTAACGACACCAGGAGCTACTCGGATCAGTTCGCTGTCACTAGCTGTTGAAGTAAAAGAAGGATCGTATATTGGAGTACTGTTAAAGCTTGCTGTAGTGCTAGGCTTAGATGGAGCTCTTGTTCTCTGACCATGTTCTGGACTACCCGAGGCGGTTCCTAGTGAGTGCCCTTTGCCTTGAAAAGCTGTTACATTGTGATGCTGCTCAGACTTCTTCTTTACCACACCACCGCTGCCAAGCTTCATCAAGCCATGTGAGGGACTAGATTCTCTGCTTCTAGAAGACGCTTCGGAACGTACTTGGTTCAGTGCTTCTTTGACCAAATCTTCAACTTCAGGACCAATAGGGAAATGCCCTGCTGCATCCACACAAAGTTCCAACCTATCTTCAGCAGCGTTGTAGACAAACGTTTTATTAGGCAAGTAGGGAAATGTGCAATGCTTTCCATCCACCACTCCTAAAAAGAAAAGAAAAATAATTACAAAAGAATATAAAGAATATAAAGTGCATGCTTGCAGAAAAGAGATGAAGTATCACATTTGATTTATCTGTAGAATTACATTTTTAGTATATCTTCTACTTTTATATTTTGAAATGGTGGATGGTCAGGTAAGTTTCCTTTGATTTCATGCAGAACTACACTTATACACTAGTAGGTAGACTTTTTATTGCAGAAGAAACATGCAATGTCTCTTCTACACCTAACTGCTCACAGCAATCCCGAAATATCAACTGAGCTGTGCGTTAACAGCTTAGCTTACAGCGGCCTGATCCCTGTGTGCCAGAATGACTAGATTCCCTGCATGAGTGACATCGTCCCATGCCAGCCAATAAAGATGTCGGCACAGGACGGTTGAAAAGGCGAGTATTGATCCTTTTCATTCCAATTTAATTGCGTTGTAGGCTTCAATTATGTAGAAAATGCCCCAACATTGGCGTCAGTGGGAGGAGCAGTGCCCCATCAATGGCGTCAGTGGGAGGAGCAGTGCCCCATCAATGGCGTCAGTGGGAGGAGCAGTGCCCCATCAATGGCGTCAGTGGGAGGAGCAGTGACCCAATAGCCACATAAAGGCAAGAAAAGGGCTGCATCTGGCCCCCAGGCCGCAATTTGGAGACCACTGGTTTGGATGCCGGAATATTTTTTAGATTATCCTCAATTGTCTAAATCTTCCTCTACAGAAGGTGTGATATCAGATGGGCGAATATGTAGCCAGCAACACATCTCAATCAGCAGAATCACACAGGTAAGGGGGCTATTTACTCTGATGAAATTGCTTCCTCACTAGCCCATGAAGCTGCTGAATTTCACTCGCTAGCGAGAAAAGGACATCTTACTTCTCCAGCAAGCTAGGGAGTAAACACCCTAGGACAATCTGTTATTGATCTTGTCACTGGCAAGATGTCATCAGCAACATGAATGTACATCTGACCACAGCAGGGGAGGTCTGACCCAAAGCCTTATGTATGTAAACAGTACACAATGGACTTTCAGTAGGAATATAATTTGTTACAGCCATCTTCTACCATTTTTCAGGATATAAACTAATTACATTACCACTCAAATTATCTATAGCACATGCTCTATATCCATGACAGCTTTAGTATAATCTAATAGAACGCATGGTCTATCACCTTATGACTGTAGACTCCTGTAGAAAAAAAAAAACCATTGTTCCATTTTCCTATTATTACACAAATTTTTCCTGTTTAGAATAATTTAGGAGGAGGACCAGATACAGGCTTATTTCAGGTAACTGGATGTGTGCTTAAAGCTAGCATCAACATTTGTTAACAAGCAAACCACAAATGCTACAGCTTTAAAATAATAATTTCTCCAAGCTTCACAGATAACAGTTACACAATTGTGTACTTTAATATAAGCTGCAGAGTCTAAAGTGCTCCTGTCACCGTGGAACAGCCAATACCGTTTTTAACCATAGCTGGATGCTTGGTCCTGCAAAAATTAGTTAAACTTCTGGCGTCTAATTTCTATGCATACATAACCAAGAATGAGATCATAGGCCAAACATTTATTTCTGGTGGCCATTACTAGAAAGAGTATAAACACCCATTAATTGGACTTTGTTTTTATATGCCATTTTCGTATGAGTTTTTTCCCTCACTACAGTGTGCACATATGATGAGGTTTATTAAAATGTTTTGATTCTTATCAGAATTCTTCTCACACTTCAGCGCTACACATTTTTATTGCGTTTTGAGCTACAGGGTGGGCCATTTATATGGATACACCTTAATAAAATGGCAATGGTTGGTGATATTAACTTCCTGTTTGTGGCACATTAGTATATGTGAGGGGGGAAACTTTTCAAGATGGGTGGTGATCATGGCGGCCATTTTGAAGTCGGTCATTTTGAATCCAACTTTTGTTTTTTCAATAGGAAGAGGGTCATGTGACACATCAAACTTATTTGGAATTTTACAAGAAAAACAATGGTGTGCTTGGTTTTAACGTTACTTTATTCTTTCATTATTTCCAAGTTTCTCTTTGTTTACAGCCATTGACATGTCGCCGAGGTTAACACGTGCAGAGCGGATAGAAATTGTGTTGATGTCTGGTGAACGCAGTAACCGGGTCATTGCAGCAGATTTCAATGCAAGACAGCCTACGAGACCACCCATCTCCCATGCTACAGTTAGCAAACTGCTTGCTAAGTTTCATCAAACTGGTTCAGTGTTGGATTTGCCAAAATGTGGACGCATGAAATCTGTCACTAATGAAGAAACATCAGTGGCTGTCCTAGATTCATTCAGCAAAATCCCACAGTGTAGCACTCGCCACATGTCACTGGAGAGCACATTGAACACATTTTATAAGTGGTCAAAAACTTGTAAATAACTCATGAAATAATAAAGTTACGTTAAAACCAAGCACACCATTGTTTTTCTTGTGAAATTCCGAACTCCAGCCTGTCCCCCCCCCCCCCCCCCTCAAACACTACATCCTGGACTCATAGATCTGAAAAGTTCCAAGTCAAAGCAAAAAAAAAAAGGGGGGAGGTCAACAACTGTCCCTGCCCAGTAATATGATCCTGCACATCTTCAGCAACAAGAGCTCCAAGTGAGAATTTTGTAGACAGTTTGGCTACCCTGCATCAAAGTAGTGCAAGGCTACTGAGAGGATCTCCAGTTTTTAAAGCAGTAGTAAACCACGTCACTTTAAGAAAAAAAAGAAAAAAGAAGAAGAAAGCACACCTGTAAGACAACCGCATAACGTGCTAGCATGCATCGCATACTAGCACATTATGAAATACTTACCTTAGAACGAAGTCCCCCCAGTGGCGCACTGTTACAGCTGACAGGGCATCCATCTTTCTTCCGGGTCCGCAGGATCTGGCTTTACGAGTTTCTGGAGCCACAGTGATGTCACTCCTACACAATAGGCCAGACCTTTAGAGCATATGCGTCAGTGACATCACCAGCTGCATCCAGGTTGAATATCTCTTAAACAGAGCACAGGTTAAGCCATTTTATAAGCTTACCTGTAGGTGAAAAAAAACAAACAAACAAAAAAAAAACAGTTTCCATGGCCAAGCTCGACAGGGCAAAAAAGACTGAGGAAGGCCACATATTTATTGTCCACTGGGTCTATGAAGGCTGGCACCTCACCTTGAAATGTAAGGGATTTGTTGAGGCTGGAATCATCCAGATCCAGACAAAATAATACTTTCCACATTTTGTAGTAAGCATTCTTCACTAGGTAATGGTGCACAAACCTCCTGGGAAGCATATACAGTTTGTCTAGCCGTGACCAGTCTGTGTTTAAAACATCTTGTACTAATTCAGTGAACTTGAAAAGGATGTAGTAGGTTACTTGAATTTGGGAAGAGAGATTCCCATACTGGTGACCTTAGGTTCAGCAGATGGGAACAGATCTAGTTTTAAAACAGTAGCGCCCTTTTTCCACCAGAACCTTAATGGGTTCTTTCAGCTTAGAAGAGACCAAGGATGACTGCCCATTCTCCCAGGAGGAGTTCTCAGATCAGTTCTTTGAAGATTCAGTTTCCACTTAGTTATCTTCTTCCTTGGATTCGCTGGGCAGTCAAGTATGTTAATCAAGGGCAACCCAGCATAACAGGTAAGGGAGGTTACATTTTTTTAAAATAAACACACAAGCGAAGATTGAAGTTCCCTAGCAGTTCTTGTTTGTTCAACCATTGTCCCCAAAAAAAGTTACTGCATGTATAATTTACCATGTCAGTGCTCATCTCCTCCTGATGATCTAGCTGCCTCTGGCTTCAAAGCTGAGCTACAGTTAAACCTATAGATACCCAATATAATAGATATACAGTGGGTAACCTGTTTTACTTAGCAGGATGCGTCATTTTGTTCGGTTAGTATTGTAATCCAAAGCAACCCTGCTAGACAGCAGTCTTGGTCCTTACAGAGGATTACCCTGCTGTTAAGCAATTCAGCAAGGTCCAAGATGCACCATAGCCTGTGATTGGACACGCACAATGATGTAATTATCACTGTGGTCTTCCCACCTTTGGCATGTTCCATTTTAAAATGAAAGCACCTTACAAAGCAAAAGAGCAGGGATATGCAATAAGCGGACCTCAAGGTGTGCAGGACTACAAGTCCCATGAGGCATAGCAAGACTGACAGCCACAAGCATGACGCCCAGAGGCAGAGGCATGATGGGACTTGTAGTTTTGCAACAGCTGGAGGTCCACTAATTGCATATCCCTGCAATAGAGAATGACTGGCTTGATGTGGACACGTATGACAGAGAGGTATATATGCTAGTTCTATGGAACACAATAAAAACACATATCTGAAGTAGTTTTGTTTTTTTAAATGCCTGAAGTGCAGTTTTAATAGTTTCTTACTTAAACACCTATGCAGCATGCGAGGGCAGAGCTCCCGGTCTGTACACTTGTTCCAGGTCAGCAGTAGCTCAGGAAGCACCGACCTCGAAGGCACAGGATGACAGCAAGGCAACCAGCACTTAAAGTCTGCAATTGGACTTTGTGGTTATTTTTCACAACATACGTTTCCTTTCAGTAAAGAAAGTATTTGCCATTAATAATGAGCAGAATCCAATCACATTATTAAACCTCAGTCAATGTCCCCCCCCCCCCCCCCAATCTCAATCTAAAATGAGTAACGTAGCACACTGTAAGAAATAGCATCACTGTACCCATGTTTTTCTTCATAATATTGTAAAAGACACCTCCCTGCTGGAACAGATGTGGAAGTCCTTTAGCATAAGACCAAACATCTTCCCCTGCAAGAGAAAAAGAAATACAAAAATTAGTAACAGCACCAATACAGACCTGTTCACTCACACGCAACATCTTCCCCTGCTCAGGTATATAGAAAGTATTCTCCGGAGAGAAAGAGATAGGTACCACTACCAATATGAACTGACATTAACAATGCAGTGTCTTTCGCCAGATGTCAGTTTATTCACTAGACATGTGCACTGCCGAAAAATGTCATCCCCCCCCCCCCCCCCCCGGGTCATTTGTTCTGATCGCAATACGTAAATCCGAAAATCCAAAAATAAGTAAGAAAATCCGAAAGAATAACTAATAATTAAATTATAGGTATTGGAATTTCCTTTCAAATTTGGCTGTTAGTGAACTTACTGAATACAAATGTAACCGAAGTTACAAATTATCAGAAATAATGAATGCCAGATCTCAACAAATGGAATGGAACAAATAATAAAAAAAGTTTATTATTATTATTATTGTTTATTATTAATTTGTTACGTTCCATTCTTTTCGATATGGCATGCGTTTTTTCAGATAATTCGCAACTTCGGATAAATTCGTATTTGTTACGTCCATTAATAGCCAAATTGGAAAGGAAATTCCAATACCTATAATTTAATAGTTAGTAATAATTAAGTTATTAGTTATTTTAGATTTTCGAATGTGGCAATATTCCAAAAAATAAAATTGTTAAATGGGTTTTTATTAATTCGGATAATTGCCAATTAACAAATTTGTCAAAATCCGTTCCGAAACAAATTGCACGTCTATTTACCCGTCTAATCAGGCCATTGTGCAAAACTAGGAACACAGAATATGCCCAAGAGCCGGTTCACACTGCGGCAGCACAACTTGCCGATCAACTCAGCAAGGCACACGACTTCAGAGACGACTTGCAAAATGACCTCTGTATTGAAGTCAATGCAAGTCGCCCTAAAGTCGTCCCAAAGTCGTACAGGAATGTTTTTCTAAATCTGAGCGACTCAAGTTGCTCCTATTAGAACGGTTCCATAGTACAGAACGGAGCGCGACTAAGTCGCCTGACGAGTCACCCCTGTGTGAACCGGCTCTTAGGTAAAAAAAAAAAAAAAAAAAAAAAAAAAAAAAAAACCACATACTGTATTTGAAATATTCTCAAAATATTTTTCTTTGATGACCTGATGCAGTATTTCAGCATGCAATTATCTAGACAGCTAGTTACCGTCCAAATCACATTGATTGCCCCCAGTAATAAAGAGGACATGTCACCAGCCCAGAGTACCCGAGTACCAGTCAACCGTCCATCAGAGTGCCCATCTCCAGCCCAGAGTACGCGAGTACTCGTCTAAAGCCCATCAGAGTACCGGTCTCACCCCGCAAGCGGCCGAATAGTGCTGCAAAATTGGCAAAAATAGCGGCGCTTTACTGCCGACGCCGCCCCAGTGTGAAAGGGACCTTGACTATTTTCATAATCGATTAATCGGCCAGCCGATTAGTTGGGCTGCATGCAGAATGCATTATTTACATATCAGGAAATAAAGTGCAGCACACATACAGCTCAGTACACCGTCCATACGTGTCAGTAAGTGCCTGAGAATTTGTGAATGTAAATGTGTGAGGAGCAATGCCTCATGAGACATGTAGTCCTGGGCAGGAAGTGAGTGGTTCTTAAGGCAGGGCTCGACAAATCCCGGTCGCCCTGGCGACTAGAAATAGCATCCTGGCGAGTGGGGTCTTGGCTTGGAAGGTGGACATGGGCAAAAAAAATAAAAAATGTTTTGTTCCATAGGACCGGCTCTCCGAGGACTAGGCCGAAGCCGCGGCCTCGCCTAAAAAATCCTGGGATGTTTTAGGCGAGGCCGCGGCTTTGGCCTAGTACGCAGAGTGCCTTTTCCCCAGGATCGCGGCAGACTAGGCCGAAGCCTCGCCTAAAACATCCTGCCCGCAGCTAGCCGCGATCCTGGGAAAAGGTCGCGAGCGGCATCAGGCCGAATGCCGCTCGTGGGCCTTTTCCCAGGATCGCGGCGAGCTGCAGGCACGATGTTTTAGGCGAGGCTGCGGTGTAAATCTCACTGGCAGGGAACGGGTTAACACTAGGGGGGCGATCAAGGGGTGTGTTCCCTCAGTGTGTTCTAACTGTATGGGGATGGGATTGAATAGGAGAGGAGACATATCCCCCCCCTCCCCCAACATATCATCCTTTACAATTACTTTAAGGAGGAGCTGTCTAATCCACCTGGCAATGGTAGAATAGGAAACAGGGTGTCCTTGAAAAGACCTCTGGGCAGAGCAAAAAAGGAACTCTGACAAGTAGACTTTTACAGTCCTGACCACATCCAAATTAGGGCAAATTTCCTCATCAAATTTTGCGGTATGACAGAGTGAAGGAAGAACAACGTCTTCATTGGGGCACAAGAGCAGCGGCTCTCCCAGCTCTCTCCCTCCTTAAAAGCTACTGCTGCTGTCACAGCTAGCAAGCAAGCCTGCATGAATGCCCTATAGCAAGCAGATTTCTATGGGGGCCACTCCGCGAGGGGGCGAAGCACCAAAAGTGTTGGCGGGTACCCCAGAAATGTACCCGATTTGGATGTAAATACCCTCAAATTAAAGCTCAACGTCTGCAGTTAAAGCACATCTTGTTTGTTTCATTTAAAATCCATAGTGGTGTATAGAGCCAAAAAGATTAGAATTGTGTCGACGTCCCAATATTTATGGACCTGACTATGTCAAATGTGTACGATTGGGCTTGGAGACACTTTAAGACTCCCCATTTGTTTAACTCCAAACTGTTCCACATTATTGTTCAAATACAAAAAGACAACCAAAAAATGAGAACCGAAAGTATCACTGACAGACACAAAGATCAAAATAACAGTCAACAGGTTCAGCTTATCTGGCCTTGTAGCAGTTAGATGAGAGATGACGTTGGCCTTTACTCAATACCGCCTGCAACCATCATCTATGACAGACAGACCATTAAAGTGGATGTCACAATGTAGAGAATACGATTTCCTGTCATCTGTGCCCAGTCTTGCCACACAGAGTTAATCCAGCGCTGAGCAATCCTCTTTTTATTGTTCAGTGAAATAAAACAGACTTCCAGATAAAGACCAAAGTCCTTGCTTGAGTGACAGGTTATTTACATATCTCATGCACTAGCTTGCAGACAAGCACAGCTTCTTGTCTATGTATATTCTGATGGCTGTTTACACTGAACGGTGGATCACCCCATATTTTGAAAACATTTAATCAAAACACAGGAAAGACAGCCAATCCTGGGAGAGCTGGACGGGAGAGGAGGAGAGGGGAGGGGGATGTGAATTGTGCACTTTACAGAAGCTGTGCTTGTCTGCAAGCTAGTGCACGAGATACCCTGTTTCCCCAAAAATAAGACCTACTCTGAAAATAAGACCTAGCGTTATTTTCCAGGAGGGCTGCAATATAAGCCCTACCCTGAAAATAAGCCCTAGTTAAAAATGCTTGTAAAATCCTATAATCCACTCTATTATAGTAGTATTTAACCCTTTCACGCCGAGCGTACGCATATATGCGTCCTCGGCTTTCAGGGGTTATACCGGGATGATGCCTGCAGCCGCAGGCATCATCCCGGTACCGTTGTTTAGAGCGGGCGATCGGCTTTCCAAACATAACAACCGATGCGGCTAAAAGCCGCTCGGTTGTTATGCCGGAGGAGCGGGAGGGGACATCCCCGCCCTCCCGCCGCCTCTCGCCGCTCTGACCGGGCCTCCCGTCCCACCGGGAGACCCGATCCACGATCCGGCGCCTCCAGCGTCTCGGCGCGCTCTGAAACAAAGCCGTAAACGGCTTTGATTCAGTGTCCGCATTGAAACCACGGAAGCGGCGTCATGACGTCACTTCCGGGTTTCTCAGATGCCAATGGCGCCGGATTTAAAAAAATACACAGTATTCAGAATAGGGGTGTAACGGATCAAAAAACTCACGGATCGGATCGATCCTCGGATCAGGAGTCACGGATCGGATCATTTTCGGATCAGCGCAAAAAAAAAAAGTGTGTGTGTGTGTAATATATATATATATATATATATATATATATATATATATATATATATATATATATATATATATATATATATATATATATATATATATATATACATACATACACACACATACATTTCACGGGTGGATTAAAGAGGAAGCAGGTGAGGCTGTTTGGGACTTGTTAAAAGTACAATCTTGATGTTTTTACAGCTATATATAATTATATATATATGTATATATATATATATATATATATATATATATATATATATATATATTACATATATATATAATTATATATAGCTGTAAAAACATCAAGATTGTACTTTTAACAAGTCCCAAACAGCCTCACCTGCTTCCTCTTTAATCCACCCGTGAAATGTGCTCTACCCCCCCCCCCCCCTCCTCCTCTCACACTAGTGCTTCTCTGCTACTATTCCCTCTCCATGTCGGCTTGCCAGAGCCCAGTGCACAGCGTGACACGCCTCCCCGGGGAGGCGGGGAGGCGTGTCACGCTGGGCTCTGGCAAGCAGACTGGGTGGAGCAAGATCGCTCCGGAGCTAGGCCGAAGCCGGGGACTTTCCTAGGCCTAGGCTCCGGAGCGCTCCGCGGATCGCGGGGTGTGCCGATCCGAACGGGGTGGCCCGTTCGGATCACGGATCGGTGACGATCCGTTACACCCCTAATTCAGAATCGCCGTTTTCGCCGATCTGAATAATTTGAAGTGCAAAGGAGGGCTCGGGGGTCTTTTAGACCCCCGATCCCTCCATAAAGAGTACCTGTCACCACCTATTGCTGTCACAAGGGATGTTTACATTCCTTGTGACAGCAATAAAAGTGATCAAAATGTAAAAAAAAAAAAAAAAAAATGTAATATTAGAAAAAATAAATAAATAAATAAGAAAACAAAAAAAAAATTTTCTTCAAGCGCCCCCGCCCCCCCTCCCCGCGAGCTTGCGCAGCAAAGAAAGCGCATACGGAAGTCGCGCCCGCATATGAAAACGGTGTTCAAATAACACATGTGAGGTATCGCCGCGATCGTAAGAGCGAGAGCAATAATTATAGCACTAGGCCTACTCTGTAACTCTAACCTGGTAACCGTAAAAAAAGTTTAAAGCGTCGCCTATGGAGATTTTTAGTTACCGTAGTTTGTCGCCATTCCACGAGTGCGTGCAATTATAAAGCGTGTCATGCTTGGTATCTATTTACTCGGCATAACATCATCTTTCACATTATGCAAAAAAATTGGGCTAATTTTACTTTTTCATTTTTTTAAAATTCATGAAAGTAAATTTTTCCCAAAAAGTTGTGTTTAAAACACCGCCGCACAAATACCGTATGACATAAAATATTGCAACAATCGCCATTTTATTCTCTAGATTCTCTGCTAAAAATATATATATAATGTTTGGGGGTTCTAAGTAATTTTCTAGCCAAAAATATGGATTTTAACTTGTAAACACCAAATGTCATACATAGGCATAGGCATGAAAGGGATAATGTACAATGTGTGTGTTTCTGTAATATAATTGCGGGGGAAGAGAGCTCCGGCGGGTCACAGAAGCAGAGAGTGGCTCTATAACAAAGGTATTTGGCACAATTATATTACAGAAACACACACATTGTACATTATGTATTACTGTAATAGAGGGGATTATAGGATTTTACAAGCATTTTAACTCAGTTCACACTGGGAATTCCTGACAGGCAGGGAGGGAGAGGCAGAGAGAAGACATCACATTACATAGTAAGACCTACCCTGAAAAAAAGCCCTACTGTGTCTTTTGTTGGCATAATTAATATAAGACCCAGGCTTATTTTCGGGGAAACACGGTATGTAAATAACCCGTCCCTCAAGCAAGGACTTGGGTCTTTATCTGGAAGTCCGTTTTATTTCTCTGAACAATAAAAAAAGGATTGCTCAGTGCTGGATTAACTGTGTGGCAAGACTGGGCACAGATGATAGGAAATCTTATTCTCTACATTGCGACATCAAAAAAAAAAAAAAACACATTTTGGGTTTACATCCACTTTAAGTCAAATTGACTACTGAATAAAACCTAGGCTGCACGAAACACACATTCTGTCAATATCTTCATTCATCCCAAGTTTACAATGTCCGAGACTCGGGGTGAAAATATCTAGTGAGTGCTCGTGCGTTTGGAGTTCCAGCTATGGTTATCGCAGCATGATTCTGGGAAAAATGAGAATCACGATTCTTTTGCATAAAATGAAGATCACGATTCTCAAAAACGTATTTTAAGTTATTTTCAACACAAAACGGAGCGTATGTGTTTAAATACAGTATATGTAAATCTGACGGACTGTTTACATGTTAAATTTTAAAAGCCACAGCAAACCTGCTGACCTTACATGCATGCTAATGTGAAAGAACAGCTCGGATTTTCACATTTAACTAAATGAAAATCAGAGGTGTTCTGTCACATTAGCATGCATGTAAGGTTTGCTGTTGCTTTTAAAATTTAACAAGTAAACAGTCTGTCAGATTTACCCATATACTGTATTTAAGCACATAAGCTCCGTTTTGTGTTGAAAATAACTGAAATCTAAAACTCTGTTGGGTGTAACAAGATATTCGCTTGCCCCCTTTTCACTAACATTACTGTGCAGGAGTGTGGGGTGGAGCAAGACGGCGGCGACGAAACGTCACTTCCTAACGAGACAACCGCCGCCGAGTGTACCAAGATGGCCACTGCTCCGGAGCTAGGTCGAAGCCGGGGACTTTCCTATGGCCGCACCAGAGTAGCGGTACTGCTCGATCTGCGCCATTTGCGTTCCATGCTGGATCCAAAAATCGCGGGTCATCCAGCCTGGAGATCGCGGGGGGTGAATCGAGAACGTGATCTTTTCGCGATTAATCGTGCAGCTCTAATTTCCATACAGGAGCCCAGCAATAGATGTCCGCTGGCACCCACCGATTATCATTCTGTCAGAAGGTAAGGCAATAATCCTGTGTTCCTGCTAAGCAGGAATATGGATACATGTCTTCCCCTAGTCAGAGCGACTCCCCCAGTGAGTAAGCACAACCTAGGCACACAGTTAATGCTTTGATCGCCCCTGAAGTTAACCCCTTCCCTGTCAGTGACATTAGTACTGTGACTGTGCATATTTTTTTTAGCACTGATCACTGTATTAGTGTGACTGTTCCCCACAAAGTGTCAAATGGGTGTCTGCACAGTGGGCAGCACAGTGGTGTAGTGTTAGCACTTTCACGTAGCAGCAAAAGGGTCGCTGGTTCAAATCCAGCCCACGACACCATCTGCCTGGAGTTTGCATGTTCTCCCTGTGTCTGCGTGGGTTTCCTCCGGGTACTCCGGTTTCCTCCCACACTCCAAAGACATGCTGGTAGGTTAATTGGATCCTGTCCAAATTGGCCCAGTATATATGTATATATGACTGTGTCCCAAGTGTGTCGAGATCCTACAGAGTAAATGACCGCACCAGCCAGGAAGACACTGGCTGCAAAAAGCGCCAAGAGGTGATTCAGTTTGCATGTGTAGCGCTATACAAGTCACCCATTCATTCATTTGTCCACCACAATATCGCAAGTCTCTATATGTCACCATTCGCTGTCATTACTAGCAAAAAAAATAAAAATATTCCATAATTTGTAGACGCTATAACTTTTGCGCAAACCAACATACGCTTATTGGGATTTTTTTTTTTACCAAAAATACGTAGCAGAATACATATTGGCCAAAATTGATGAAGAAATGTAAAAAAAAATATTAAAATGTTTACTGGGTACGTTTTATAGACAAAAAAGGTAAAAAAAAAATAACGGTTTAATTTTTTTTTTTCAAAATTCACAACCCTTTTTTGTTTATAGGGCAAAAAATAAAATACCGCAGCAGAGACGATCAAATACCACCAAAAGAAAGCTCAATTTGCAAAAAAATAATAAAATGCTCTCATGATCCTCCTGTACCATGCCCTCCTGGCACGCCTTCCCGATCCCCTTTTTTCCTGCCAAATAAGCCTCCAAAGCTAAAAGTGAAACAACTGAAGTTCAATTACACAGCAATCTTATAAAGTCGGGCAGGTAATGTGGCACAATCATCAGAACTGAGCTTGTGTCTGAAATCAACTAAAAAATAAATACATAAAAATAAATAAAAAAAATGTTTTGGCTAGTTACTATTGTACGGAGATTAAAGTTTAAACAGTTGTAAAAAAATAAATAAAAATCATACAAAAGAAATATAAATCATATTGCAATCACAAATCCACAGATATGGGTATGCTAGTTTTTTGTTGTTTTTTTAATAAGAATAATAGAATATTGAAGTTATCTGGGCTTAAAGTGCATAGCCACAATTCTGCACCAAGAAAGCTAAACATTAACAAACCAACACTGTGTACAATGTGAAGAGTCAGCAGACACGTGCAAATATGCTGCACATCTTCTGTAACGTGCTGCCCTAAGAAACATAACATCTGCTAAATATACAAAAGCCAAGTACTGCAAGGATAAACACAAAGGACAGCCAGCATTTCTGCACTGTTCTCAGATTCGCTGACTCATAGCTAGAAGAGACCGACGATTCTCTCAGCAGCGGAAGGCCCGATCCAGATTACATACAGCCACACAACAGTGCAGGTGGGTACTGACCACACAGTATGAAAGCAATGTTACAAGAGCCAAATAAACATCACTATCATCAATAGAACCCTTGAACCACCATCTTTAACCACTTGCCTACTGAGCACTTATACCCCTTTCCTGCCCAGGCCAACTTTCAGCGGCATCACACTTTGAATGACAATTGCGCAGTCATGCAACACTGTACACAAACAACATTTTTATATTTTTCCCATACAAATAGAGCCTTCCTTTGGTGGTATTTAATCGCCACTTTTTTTGCTTAACAAATGAAAAAAGACTGAAATTATTTTTTTCATATTCTGTTATATGATTTTGCAAACAGGTAATTCTTCTCCTTCACTGATGTGTGCAGATGAGGCTGCTGATGTGCACTGATGAGGCAGCACTTGTGGGCACTAAGGATGAGCTCTGGCGTGTTCACATAGAACACGTGCAGAGCCCGCCAGGAAGTGAGCACGGCGCTGTGCTAATCACAGCCAGGGAGACATTGTCCTGATGCTCGGCTGCGGGGATCGTGAAATGTCTCCCTGGCTGTGATTAGCGCAGCGCCGTGCACACTTCCTGGCGGGCTCTGCACGTGTTCTATGCGAACACGCCAGAGCTCATCCTTAGTGGGCACTACTGATAAGTAACTTTGATGAGGTACCGATTAGGAGCACCAGTGGGAATTGATCGGCAAGGTTTGGACCAACGCCCCTGTAACAGAAGCCAGTTAACAGCTTTCTTTTCTCCTCACACTGTCAGTGCGAGAAAACAAACAAACAAAAAAAAAAAAAACAGATAGCTCATCATGTAAGTAAACAGAAGCCAGTTATTGGCTGACAGCTGATCACATGGTAAAGGGCCACTGTGACTGGCCCTTAACCGCAGTCTGATCAGCCAAGTCCAAAGGACTTGGCGATTACAGAGCATTGAACATTACAGAGCATGATTACAGGAGGACATCCATGGATGCCCTCCCCGCAAAGTAAGCCCGAGCTGTGGTAAAAAAAAAAAAAAAAAAAAAACTTTTTTTGTAACCTTAATGCATTCTCTGCATTAGCGCAAAAAATGACTTTCCTCCGTCTGCAGAATCGGAGGATTGCGGACACTGATGAGATCAGGTGTCGGCGGATGTTCATCTGCTGACACTCGCTATCTCATAGGGATTAATGTATGTCCCTTTTTCATCCGTAAACGGATTGATGAAAAAGCGGACATACGGTCCGCAGATGCGAAAGGGGCCTTAAAGGGAGGAGGTTTATTAGGTTTTCCCAAGCACAGGGAAATTTCGTTGGAACCATTTCTTATGTCCTCGTTGGCATTCCGCTGCCGGCACTGTTCCCTCCCCTCATATCCAGGTGCCTCATTAGCCAGTCCGGTGCTAAGGGAGCACTCATCGTTCACACGGGCTGTGTATGTTCATAGACACACACAGTGCTGGCAAGCCACACCCCTGCCCCCTCCTCACAGGAGTTTGACTGAAGGCAGCAAGAGCCTAAGACTTCTGTGAGACCAGGAAGTGAAAGGAACGGCACTGCAGCCAGGACTTCACTTGAATGGTGAGGGGAGTCTAGTAAGTGTTTAGGGATGGGGGTGGTTTGGGTCAGTAGTGAAGTTTTTTCCATCTGTCTGCAGAGCGGATCGGGTGCACACATACAGACAGTTCATGTTCATCCAATCCCCCCATAGAAGAGAGCGGAGCTCTGACAGGGCGGTCCCTGCACAGTGTGTGGGGACCGCCCTGTCTTCTGCAAGCTCAGCAGGGATCAACAGAGCGATCCCCGCTGAGCAAGCGGATACACATGTACAGATCCTTGCGGCCGATATATGATGCCGATTTGTTAGGCCGATTTAAAGAAAAAAAATTCCCCCTCATCTCATAAAATCTAACAGTTGGACCCCTTTCACACTGGGGTGTTTTTCAGGCGCTTTTGGGCTAAAAATAGCACCTGTAAAGTGCCTGCAAAATGGCTCCCCTCACACTGAGGCGGTGCGCTGGCAGGATGTTAAAAAAAAGTCTTGCAAGCAGCATCTTTGGAGCGTTGTTTACAGCACCTCCACCACTCCTGCCCATTGAAATGAATGGGCACTGCTGCCGAAGCGCCTCTGCAGCGGTGCTACACGGGCACATTTCACCTCTTCATCAGCCGCTAGCTGGGTTATAAGCGCCCCGCTAGCAGCCGAATAGCGCCTGGCCGCTCCAGTGTGAAAGCAGCGGAGTTCCGCCGGAAAAAAAATATTAAAAGTCAGCAGCTACAAATACTGCAGCTGCTGACTTTTAATATATGGTCACTTACCTGTCCTGGGCGCCTGCGATGTCGGCACCCGAAGCCGATCTCTCCCTCGGCTCTCGGGTGCTGCCCCCACCATCTTCGTTAAGAGAATCAGGAAGCAGGCACAAAAACAGGTAATCAAAACTTTTGGATGAAGAAAAAAAAAAAAAAACACAGCACACACACACACACACACACACCCCCCACAACAACAACGAGCTAACTTTACCGTTTTTTTTTTTTTTATTCATTAACCACTTCCCGCCCGGCCTATGGCCGATTTACGTCCGGGAAGTGGTTATGAAATCCTGACAGGACGTTCTAGAACGTCCTGCAGGATTTCATGCCGCGCGCGCCCGTGGGGGCGCGCATCGCGGCGATCGGTGATGCGGGGTGTCAGTCTGACACCCTGCATCTCCGATCTCGGTAAAGAGCCTCCGGCGGAGACTCTTTACCACGTGATCAGCCGTGTCCAACCACGGCTGATCACGATGTAAACAGGAAGAGCCGCCGATGGCTCTTCCTCACTCGCGTCTGACAGACGCGAGTAGAGGATAGCCGATCGGCGGCTCTCCTGACAGGGGGGGTTAGCGCTGATTGTTTATCAGCGCAGCCCCCCCTCGGATCGCCACACTGGACCACCAGGGATGCCCACCCTGGAGCACCAGGGTGGGCAAAAAAAAAAGCTAAAAAAAAAAAAAAAAACCAAAGAAAAAAGATGCCAGTCAGTGCCCACAAATGGGCACTGACTGGCAACAATCAGTGCTGCCACCCCAGTGTCCATCAGCGCCACCCCAGTGTCCATCAGCGCCACCCCAGTGTCCATCAGTGCCACCCCACAGTGCCCATCCATGCCCAGTGCCCACCTAGCAGTGCCCATCTGTGCCGCCCATGAGTGCCCATCTGTGCCGCCCATGAGTGCCCATCTGTGCCGCCTATGAGTGCCCAGTGCCGCCCATGAGTGCCCATCAGTGCCGCCTATGTGTGCCCATCAGTGCCGCCTATGTGTGCCCATCAGTGCCGCCTATGTGTGCCCATCAGTGCCGCCTATGTGTGCCCATCAGTGCCGCCTATGTGTGCCCATCAGTGCCGCCTATGTGTGCCCATCAGTGCCGCCTATGTGTGCCCATCAGTGTCGCATACCAGCGCCGCCAATCAGTGCCACCTCATCTGTGCCCGTCAGTACTACCTCATCGATGTCCATCAGTGCCATCTCATCGGTGCCCATTAGTGCCGCCATATCAGTGCCCGTAATTGAAAGAGAAAACTTATTTACAAAAAAATTAACAGAAAAAAATAAACGTAATTTTTTTTCCAAATTTTCAGCCTTTTTTTAGTTGTTGCGCAAAAAAAAAAAAAATCGCAGAGGTGATCAAATACCACCAAAAGAAAGCTCCATTTGTGGGGAAAAAAGGACGCCAATTTTGTTTGGGTACAGTGTAGCATGACCGCGCAATTGCCATTCAAAGTGCGACAGTGCTGAAAGCTGAAAATTGGCTTGGGCGGGAAGCTGCGTAAGTACCTGGTATGGAAGTGGTTAAAGTGCATTTTCCCCCAAAAATTGCGTTTGAAAAACCGCTGCGCAAATACCGTGTGACTTAAAATATTGCAACAACCGCTATTTTATTCCCTGGGGTCTCTGCTAAAAAAAAAATATATAAAAATATATAATGTTTGGGGGTTCTAAGTGATTTTCTAGCAGAAAATACAGGATTTTTAATTGTAAGCAACACGTGTCAGAAAAGATTTAGTCTTTAAATGGTTAAACTGAGAACTTTTACACAGTTCAGTTCATTGATAAGTAGAAACATTGTATTCTTTTCTCACACTTGGCAGGCTGCCCAGAGACAAGTCGCTCCACAGGAAACTTCAGGCAACTTGCAATGACTTCTGTATCATAGAAGTCAATGCAAGTCATGCTGAAGTGAATCAGCTTTTTTCTTTTTTTTTTTTTTTTTTAAACAATCGGCCGATGCCGATTAATTAAAAAGTGCCAAAAATCGGCCGATATATCAGCCAACCTCTAAGCAGCAGCAGGGATATTTTCAAATGAAGATCTGATCAACATGTACCACCTATTATTTCACCACCGCCAAATACTGGCAAGCGCTCATCAGGGGACAGCGATGCACTTAGGTATTTTTTCCATTTTGAAACTTACATGTAGTCAATTGCTCACCTCTGTTCTCTATTTTAAATTGTTTAAAGTCGCAGTCCTTGTTCAGGGCTAGGACTTCAACATCTGAAAGTGTAACTTTGGTAAGAAAAGAAAAACGCCAGATAGTAGCGTTGTCTGGAATTCTGCTGCAAGACATGAACAGGTCCAGTATCATGAGTGGAAAACTGCTAGGAAAAACAGCGAGCCAATCACATGAGCAGAAGAAGATATTGATCAAGGAGTTCTGTACACAAGTGTAAGGAACGCCCACTGGGTTGCCATGGTCACAAGGAAACAAAATAGGATTATCTGGCAATTTAGGAAAATCAGATGGCTGTGGACTGAAATAGAAAAGTGGCTTGTGAAATAATTATTTTCTATAAATTTTGTCTAAAATCTTTCACCACCTTTAAGGGGGTTGTAAAGGCAGAAGGTTTATCATCGCAATGCATACTATGCATTAAGATAAAAAACCTTGTGTGCAGTAGCCACCCCCCCCCCCCCCCAGCAATGTCCACGATCCCCTCAGCCACCCAGTACACTCCTGATTGGCTGAGAGAGCAGCGGCGCTATTGGCTCCTGCGGCTGTCAAAGTCAGTCAGCCAATCCAAGGCTATAGGGGTCAGGGATCCGTAACTGAATGGATACACGGAGCGCCGGCTCGGCTTGGGTGACAACCTGTAACAAGCTGCTGGCTGAGGGGGCACTCAAAAGGAGAGAGACTAGGAACAGGAAAGAGGGACCCGAGAAAAGGAGGTTCTGGGCTGCTCTGTGTAAAACCAACTGCACAGGAGGGATACGTATAACATGATTGTTATTTATTTTATTTATTTTTTTCACCCCCCCAAATATTATTTTCACCCCCCCAAATAACCTTAAAAACAGAATGCACCCTATTCAGTACTAATTTACGCCTGGGGACAAAAAAAAAACAAAAAAAAACAAAGGAAGAGAAGATCATCACTTTTGTTTAGTCCTCAAATAAGGCTCAGCACCCATTTTGTTGTAGCCCATGTCCTGAAAATAAGTCAGCATGTAAGAATGTAACATTGAGTATTTTGGTCAGGCTTCATGGATGACAGAAAAGTCCTGCAGCTATGGCATTTGCATTCAACAATATTTTTAAAAACAGCACAGTATGTTTTTACACGATTGGGGCCCCTCGTCTGCACAGGTCAGTTTATGTAAAAGGTGACCCTAGCCGTTAAAGCTGAAACGATTTTTCAAAGTCATATTGGTCCAGTTTGGACCAATGTAAGCAAACATGCATCATAACTGGCCAATCATCACAGAACCAGGAAGTCACTTCTACTACAGCGATTGCTGCCGTCTTCCAAGTCCTATGCCTAGTGGCTGCCCTGCTACATAGTTACCATCGGAGGTCATTTGTTTGGCACAGGCGCCATTCAGAACACTTCGCATTTTCTCAATCAATACAAAGCATTCTGATAGACAAGGTGGAGATTGTGATGTCCCCCCCTCTCCACCTAATCCAATCAGAGAACGCCTTGCAGAAGACTGGGAAAACAGCAGCATTCACTGTAGCAGCAGTGTCTACTACAGCGATTTCCAGCTTCTACCAGGATAAGCCAGTATATAGGTAGGACATGTTTTCGTACACTGGGCCAATATTACTATGCACAATTGTCTAATTTAAAGCGGAGGTTCACCCTAAAAACATTTTTCTAACATTACATTGTGCTCACTACCAACATTGACAGTATGCTGATTTTTTTTGCTGTACATACCGTCGTATAGCTATCCCCCCCCCCCCCCGGCTTCCAGGTAGTGGCTCCCGCGGGAGTGGGCGTTCCTATGCAGAGGCTAAGTGATTCACGTGATGACAAAAACTTCCCCCCGGCGCATAAGGCACTTTACGAGTTTCCGAAAGAAGCCAAACTGCGAGTCGGCGCTATACGATGCCTGCGCACCGACGTTCGGCTTCTTTCGGAAACTGGCGACGCGCCTTATGCGCCGGGGGGGAGTTTTTGTCATCACGTCAATCTCTTAGCCTCTGCATAGGAACACCCACTCCCGCGGGAGCCACTACCCGGAAGCCGGTGGGGAAAATAGCTATACGGTGGTATGTACAGCAAAAAAAAAGAAAAAAAATCAGCACACTGTCAATGTTGGAAGTGAGCACAATGTAATGTTAGAAAATGTTTTTAGGGTGAACCTCCGCTTTAAGCTTTAAAATGGACTAGAACCTGCAAATGTTTCCATACTACATTTACCTGATCCTATAAGACGAGTCCTTTAAGTGAAAATTAAAAAGTAGAACTGCATGCACGTTTTTTTTCCCTTCATTTTGGTAAGGGAGGGCAGATTTTTTTTTGTCATCTGTGCGCCATTGGGGAGATTTACCTTAACTTCCTGTCCCATAGCCAAAACAGGAAGTGAGAGCAAATCTCTGCAAATAAAAACATAAGTTCACCTTCGGTTACATTTTACACCCTTTTTAGGCTGGAACATGTAACATGCTCCTGCAGCCGCTTGGGGATCTGCTGTCTGTGTGACAACAGTACAGGGAGAAGTCCCCCATAAAGCGTAAAAGGCTTTGTCCACATGGCTGCGTCATTTATTCACAGAGTTCTGTGAATGAATGCACTACAAGTAATGACATCCTTTGCGGCTGTCAGTTTGTAGTTCTCAATGAACTACCACGGTGCTGTTGAGCACTGCGGTAGTTCAGCGATTCTTCCTGTCATGGCAAAACTGCCTGCCCATACAATGTACAGGCAGACAGCCTACGCCATGGGTGCTCAACCTGTGACCCTCCAGCTGTTGCGGAACTACAAGTCCTATGAGGCATTGTAAGCTGCTGACAGTTACAAGCATTACTCCCAAAGGCAGAGGCATGATGGGAGTTGTAGTTCTGCAATAGCTGGAGGACCACAGGTTGAGCACCCATGGCTTACATTGATATATATATTTATTTTATTGTTTCTCCACTCTATCCAATACAAAAAAAAAGTTGTATCTTTTGTAATACTTTAACCCAGGGATCGACAAATCCCGGGCGCCAGGTCGCTATGGTGACTAGAAATATGGTCCTGGCGACTTGGCTTGGAAGGTGGGAAAAAAACAAAAAAAAAACATTTTTTGTTTTTTTGTGAGCTGGTGCCATCTGGTGGTGAGCCGTTGGTATTACAAGTTATTACCACCAGATGTGAGCTGGCGCCATCTGGTGGTGGCCGTTGGTATTACAAGTTATTACCACCAGATGTGAGCTGGCGCCATCTGGTGGTGGCCGTTGGTATTACAAGTTAAGCATTACAAGTTAAACAGCAATTCTAATGTAATTTTTCACCATTTTCACTGCCATCTTCTTCCCTCTAATTAGAACCCCCAAACATTATATATATTTTTTATCCTAACACCCTAGAGAATAAAATGGCGATTGTTGCAATACTTTCTGTCACGCCGTATTTGCGCAGCGGTCTTACAAGCGCACTTTTTTGGGAAAAAATTACACTTTTTTTAATTAAAAAATAAGACAACAGTAAAGTTATCCCCATTTTTTTTAATATTATGAAAGATAATGTTACGCCGAGTAAATTCATACCCAACATGTCACGCTTCAAAATTGTGTTTGAACACCGTTTACATATGCGGGCGCTGCTCACGTATGTGTTCGCTTCTGCGCGCAAACTCGTCGGGACTGGGTGCGTTTTCTGGCTCCTAACTTTTTTAGCTGGCTCCTAGATTCCAAGCAAATTTGTCAACCCCTGCTTTAACCGCTTGCCGACCGCCCACCGTAGTTTTACGGCAGCAGGTCGGTTCGGCTGCGCAAAAACACGTGATATTACGCGATTTTGAATTTCAGCCACTAGGGTCACGCGCGTCCCCTGCTCGCCCCTGGTGCCAACGCGCGTGCCCGGTGGGCGCGATCACCGCCGAGCACCCGCGATCGCTCGTTACAGAGCGAGAACCGGGAGCTGTGTGTGTAAACACACAGCTCCCGGTCCTTTCAGGGGGAGAACTAACTGATCGCATTTTCATACAATGTATGAACAGCGATCTGTCATTTCCCCTAGTCAGTCCCACCCCCTTCAGTTAGAACACATCTAGGGAACATAATTAACCCCTTTCTCACCCCTAGTGTCAACCCCCTTCCCTGCTAGTGACATTTACAGTAATCAATGCATTTTTATAGCACTGATCACTATAAAAATGCCAATGGTCCCAAAAATGTGTCAAGTGTCCGCCATAAGGTCGCAGTACCGATAAAAAAAAAAAAAAAAAAAAAAAAAACGCAGATCGCCGTCATTACTAAAAAAAAAAAAAAAATGTTTTAATAAAAATGCCATAAAACTATCCCCTAATTTGTAGACGCTATAACTTTTGAGCAAACCAAACACTTATTGCGATTTTTTTACAAAAAATATGTAGAAGAATACGTATCGGCCTAAACTGAGGAAAAAAATCATTTATATATATATATATATATATATATATATATATATATATATATAATTTTTTTTAGGATATTACAGCAAAAAGTAAAAAATATTAATTTTCTTTCAAAATTGTCGTGCTTTACAGCGCAAAAAATAAAACCCGAGGTGATCAAATACCACCAAAAGAAAACCATTTGTGGGGAAAAAAGGATGCCAATTTAGTTTGGGAGCCACTTCGCACGACCGCGCAATTGTCAGTTAAAGCGACGCAGTGCCGAATCGCAAAAAGTGGCCCGGTCATTGATCAGCAAAATGGTCCGGGGCTGAAGTGGTTAAAAACTGTACGCATAAATCTCAAAATTATAGAAGATAAAATCTACAGAAAGCAACTTCTATAGCACAAAGAATCAAATGTGATAAACTGGAAAAAGGTTGAGGCTGCTTTTTTTCTTACCCATAAGGGTTGCCAGCAAACACAAGGAGTACATCTCTTTGTCAATTTGGTCTTGAAGCTCCTTTGAAATGGCTTTTGTAGCTACTGCAGAATCCTCATCGGAAACGGCGTGAGCGGAGTGCGATGTCATCTGTTGTACTGGTTTGTCTTTGGCTTTCAAAATCTCAACTGTAACTCTGTCCCCATGTTGTAACGGCACAGGCTCATTTTCAAAGCCGTCCTTGGGTGGCAGAAGCTCTTTTGGGGGAAACCCATAACGAATGCACTGTAAATAAGGAGGAATATCTAACTCTTTGGCTATTCCCTCTTGAAGCTCCAAAAACGTAGTTGAAAACTTTAAGGTGAGCATTGCCTGGCGCCCATCATTGGTTGTAATGCGGATTTTCTTCTCTTTAGAGGAGGTCGGGGAGTAAGGGGTTTTGGTGGGAGTTGAAGGGCCAGATGATGGGCTGTCTTTCATAGCCCCAGGGGAGGAGGATCGAACTTGTCCTTTCTGTTCTTGTTTTATCTGGTCCGATTTGCGTTTCTGCATGACCGATGCCTGTTCTGTAATGTTTTGCTGAAGCTTCCTTTCCGTTTTACTCATATTTAATTCCTCTTTGTGCAAAGTTTTGGCTTTCTGGCCAGTGAGAATGATTTTTGTTGGCAAGTGTGAATCAGAGTCCTGCTCCAGTTTAAGATCGTCCACTCTCTGTACATGAGCTCCATCTATGGCGACTGGAGTGTAGTCATCGGGGTTCTTTTTGGCAGTCTGATGCAATATGGTGTTTACAACTTTCTGCACAAGAATTTCACTGCCGAATTCTCCAGGAAAATGCTTGGTCACCAATTTAATTGCAACGTCATACACGTTGCTGTTGAAAGCTCCATCGCTTTCATACTGAAACCAGTAGACCGTTTCTCTTACGACTCTTCCACCCCACTCCAAAGTAATAGGAAATGCTTCGGGTAAGTTATCGTATTCCTTACCATCCCAGTAATGCTTAAAGCCGCAGCCGCATTTGCCTCCATAAGACCTGGTGTTAGTTCTGTCGCCATCCAAATAAACTATGGAGGCGTCGCTTCTCACCCTGCGGACTGAATTGCCGCGGCACCAATTGCAACTGGTTAAGTTGCTCAAGTTAAAATCAGGGACTAACACATCGTTTACCGCGTCGTAAGAACAAACTATGTTATTAAGTGGGAAGCTGTAGTTTTTATCGGGCTTCAGATGGCCATGGGTAGATTTGGCCAAGTTATACAACTTCCCCCCTGGGGCCAGCCACTCTGGAGCAACCAAGAGTTCTGACAAAGCACCACACACAAGGCATTTGTGAAGGCGATTTTCACACACAGCCTTCTTGGCAGCAGCAGTCACTTCTTCAGGCTGAATTCCTATAACTCCAGTTCGTCTATAAAAGTACTGATGGACATCCGCTACTAAGCTGGGGTGGATACCATGTTTATCCATGAACACCTCCTCCATTGCAGCCACCAGCCTCAGCAAGTATTTGTCTTGCAGGCTTCGATCTCCTCCAATGACACAGCCGCCATCGTCTTCTAATGTGATGTACTTTCTTATTAAATCCTGCGGGACACCCCAGGCCTTGGGAAGCAATTTTAAGGGCAGTTTGGGTAGGGAAGAGCCTTTGATGCCCACCAACGGTATGTAATGATTGCGACCTGAGCTACTCCAGGCTATGCATATTGGCTTGTTGAACTGTCCATCTTTGCCTTTGCAGGTCTCCACTGGTATCAAACCTGGAAGAAACGTGGCCGAGTAATCCCCGGAACTTCTCATTCCGCTTAAGGAATCCAGCAAAATGATAGGTCGGTGAAGGACATTGGCGAGCCCGAAGATGTGGATGTTCCTCAGACCCAGGGGTACGCCTTCAGGAGGCACAAACAAAGGGTCGCACTCGTTGATAATGTCCTCCCATTCCGCCGAATCGATGAAGTCGTGGAAGAGGGCTTTGTACCTGTCCAAGTTCTCCTTCAGGTGCTTCTTGAGGTTCTCCCGTAAGGCGTGCCAGAAGAGTTCTCTTCCCACCAGGGCCCGGGACACGGCGTGCACCAGGCAGTGGCCATCTCCATCCACGTGGATGGGGATCAGCGACTCCTGGTTGTTGTTGGCCTTCTTGATGTCTTCTAGGGTGTCGTGTAGGTAGAGGAGGCTGCCGGAGCGATCTTTGCCGTAGCCCACGGTGTCGATATGTTCGGGTTCGATGAGGAAGGCCCGGTCCCCCAACAAGGAGCAGTCAAAGACCTCCCCCTGGTTCATCTCCCTCAGCAGCTTGGCCTTGCCAGTCTGCTTGTCCATGCCATAGCGGGCCAGGATGGGGGAGAGCAGCTTGCAGTGGTAGTTGGAGAGCCCCATGACTTTCACCATGTCTGAGGTAGTGTTCCTGCGTGGGGGCCCGGCCACACCGAGCAGGGCGTTCCTCAGCAGGTTGTGCAGCACCACGTCCGGTTCGGTTACCTCTTCCACCTCCAGCAACTGCCTCTGCTCGTGTCTCTGGCCGCAGTCCGTGCATTCGATGCTGGCCGAGCCCTGAGCCGGGAAGAAGAGCCGGGCCCGGCACTGGGGGTCCGGGCAAGTGCCGGAGAAGATGCGCCGATCCCCCCTCCTCCTCTGCTGCGCCTGGGCTGGGGACTGGGGAGGCTGAGACATGGCGCCCGCACTCACCGTCCTCTCATCCTCACTCACCGCCACAACAATAACAACAACAGCCGCAGCAACGCTCGCCGCAGCCGGTCTCCAATGCGGAAGCACAACCCCCGTTCGCCGCCAGCAGCAGCTCCGCCCCTCCTCCTCGCCTACAGCCGCGTTACCGCCCCTTTCTGAGAAAACACACCCTTTTCCGGATCGGGGGTCGACGGGTAATGTAGTTCTCGCGGCGCGCCGTTACACCTTTCGCAGGCTGTTGGAAAACTATATGTCCCGTCATGCACCGCGAGGCACATCCGGAAGTAGAAGGTCGCGTTGCCCAGAGAAGTCTAAGCAATGCGGCGCTGCTGATAGGCTGGCAGGGCTGGATGACAGCTGGGGGAGGAGCTGAGCGCTTCCTGTTTTCTGCTGGGTTAGGCTGTGTCATCTACAGGTGCCTTGTGTAAGGAGCAATGACTAGGAGGTTTGTGTGCACAGTGTTCAGTGTATACAGAGGGGGCAGTCATGCGCAGGAAGGAGCACACAACCTGATATTACAAAACCACACATCTCAGCATCTGTGCAGCATACCTGGGGTCTGCAGGTATAAGGCTGCCTATGTATATCACCATGGGATTGTACAATCTACCATCTGTGGTCAAAGGAGAAAAAAACAAGCTTACATAGTCAGCTCCGTGCTCCAACATCGGTTGTGATGCTGCAGCTGTCCCAGAGAACTGAGCAATCGCATTGTCCCTGATCACTTAATTCTCGTTTGCTTCAAGTGGAGAGCAGTGACTGTCAGTCGCCACTCTCTGCTCTGCCCCTTACAGTGCTCACTGGAGCAATAGGCTGGAGAGGAGGTGGGGGCAGCTGGCTTCAGCCATCAGACGGCTGGATGGATCCTGACGATATTGTCTGGATCCTTCCAGGGCCTGAAAGTGTTACTAAACCCACAACAGTAAAGTCTGTATATACAGCCAAGCTTGTGTATGCAGTGAAGCCCACTGTGGGTTAAAGGGGTTGTAAAGGAAAATTATTTTTTTCATAATAAGCATCCTTTACCTGCAGACATTCCTCTTTTCACTTCCTCATTGTTTGTTTTTGCTCAGAAGTTGCTCTATTTCTTCTCTGTTCACTTCCTGCTTGTCTGATTTGTACTGACCACCGTGAAGGGATGCTTTACTGCGGTGGTCAGTAACGTGCTCGCCCCCTCCTGGGAACTACATCTGTGCGGCAGGACGCTCTCTACGTGTCAGAGACTTCAAGGAGGTGTGAATTACTGGGCGTGCCGCAATGCATACTGGGAAATGTAGTTCTTACATGAACGAGCGCCGCAAACCAGGAAGTGAATGAGAGAACAGAAACTAGAATGTCGGAGGTGATATAGATGAAGGAATTTAATAGGAATTTACTCATTTTTTAACAGAATCATTACACTATTCTGTCTGTCTACCTTGCAGACATTAATTTTAGGCAAAAATGTTTTTTCCTTTAGTGACCCTTTAATCTTCTGCATTGTGTAAAAAGGCTGTTTGATCCTGTCTTCTCTGATCCTCTCCTTCCACAGTGCCCAATCTATCTGCTGATAGAACAGATACTATCGTAATACAAAGCTCAAAGCAGGCACAGCACTATACAAGAATAGATATTTATTTATTTTTTTATTCGTTTGTTTTTGTTTTCAGATTTTGTTTCATATATTCGGATTCCGTTCGTGTTTTTGGTATTTTCGAATCAATTCGAATTATGGAAGACGGCTATATTTACTCCTATTCTATGCAATTCAATTTTTTTTTCTATTCCTATTATTTTCTATTCTATTTTATTCTATTCTATTTAAATCAATTATATTCAAAATTCTTCTATTTTTCTTATTCAATTTTTTTCTATTCCTTTGTTTTAAATGTTATTCTATTAAATTATTTTCTGTTCTATTTTATTATATTTGTTTATTCTATTCTGTTTTATTTATTTTATATTCTGTTTTTGTATTTTCTGTCCTATTCTGTTTTATTCTATTCTATTTTGTTTTATTCAGTTTTTTTTATTTGCTGTTCTATTCTATTTTGTTTTATTCCATTCCGTTTTGATCTATTCCATTTTTTTCTATTCTATTCTTTTATTACTTACCTTCATCTGGTTGTGTCCCTTGTGCTTCTGATTTCTAGTTCAGTTGAAATTCCTCTTCCAATGCCCCCCCCCCCCCCCCCCATACTCATGACAGCTTATCAGTTCTAATAAGCCAAGTCTAACTGAAAGAATACGGCAGGGGCTAATAAAACCAATAAGCTGTCACAGGCTCTCATCAAAAGTGTCTGACTATTTCCGCCCAGCTTCTCCATTCATGGAAGCGGTACAACAACTTTTATGAATGAAACCTGATGTATGAATGGAGGTGGCGGATCTAACAAACATCTGCCCATCCTCCATTCTTACATCGGGCCAGATCCACAAAGACGTTACGTTGGCGTATCTATTGATACGCCGCGTAACTTCTAGGATGCGCCGGCGTATCTTTGTTTTGTATCCACAAAACAAGATACGCCTGAATGTGGTCTAGATCCGACTGACGTACGTCTTAGTACGCCGTCGGATCTTAGGTGCATATTTACGCTGGCCGCTAGGTGGCAATTCCGTTGATTTCCGCGTAGAGTATGCAAATTAGCTAGATACGCCAATTCTCAGAACGTACGTCCGCCCGGCGCATTTTTTTATGTCGTTTACATAAGGCTTTTTTCGGCGTAACGTTACCCCTGCTCTATGAGGCGTACGCAATGTTAAGTATGGACGTTGGGCCAGCGTCTAATTTGTTACGTCGTTTGCGTAAAACGTTCGCGAATAGGGCTTTGCGTAAATTACGTTCACGTCGTCTAGGCATTGAGCGGGTGTAATTTAATTTGAAAATTCGACGTGATACTGAGCATGCGCGCGCATGAGCCGTTCGAAAAAAGCGTCATTTACGTGGGGTCATGCTTAGTTTACATAAAACACGCCCCCCTGTTCCTCATTTGATTTAGGCACGCTTACGCCGGCACATTTACGCTACGCCGCCGTAACTTTAGACGCAAGTGCTTTGTGAATACAGCACTTGCCTCTCAAAGTTGCGGCGGCGTAGCGTAACTACGGTACGCTACATCCGCATTAATTTACGCCTATACGTGGATCTGGCCCATCATGTTTTATTCATAGAAGCTGTAGTAACAGCTGTGTAACACCTGGGGATCTATTTGTGAAGAAATTCACTTTGCAGAACCCTGCGGCGCATCTGTGCATGCACTGAGATGTGTGCGCACATGTGCATAAAAAGACATTCCGGGCCTCCTAGACGGCGTCATTCTTATGCACACGGAAACACGCGTGTGTGCAGAGGTGCCAAAAGTCTATGCCAGAGCCCTTCAGCACATCTGAGTACACATGGGCACTGCCATTAGGGTTGCCACCTGTCTGGGATTCACCCGGACAGTTTGGGTTTGGAATCATGCGTCCGGGTTTCATTTTGTTGTCTAAGCCGAGAGTGCCTGTTACTTTCTTTCACACTACCCAAAGTTAGCACTAACCTAACAATTCCCCCCACCCCTCTGTGTCTGCCCACACTTCAATCTCTGGTGCTTTTCCTCAGAAAAGGAAAGTGGGGCCAGAAATTTAAATCCAGCAGCCTCGGATACAGCTGGATTAGAGATGCTAACTGCCAAGGGGTGAGTTATCTCACCAGTCATCCCTGTCTGTGACTGAAGTTTTACCCCTTCTCTCTACTGCCTCTGAGTGAGTACACTAAGGTAAATCAGGGTTCTCAGAGCACCCCTTACATCAGAGTTCCCCTTTACACCAGAGGCCCCAGTGTTCCCCCTTCAATCAGAGTCCTCTCCGTACATCAAAGTTCTCAGCGTTCCCCCTTCAATCAGAGTCCTCTTCGTACAACAGAGTTTTTAGTGTTCCCTCTTGAAAGAGGGTTTCTCAGAGCATCCCTTATGTTAGAGCAGGGCTGTCTTTTCCATTGGGCACGCTGGGCAGTTGCCCGGGGGCCCCCATCGGCTGCCCAGCAACCCCAGTAAAAAATGGTGGAGAGCAGCGGGTCAGAACTGTAGAACTGTATCGCGTCTACAGTCTCTGAGGAAGAGTCTGAAGAGGAGTCAAGAGTGGGAGCGCCTCCGGGATGGGGGTCACAGGAGAAGTCCGACATGAGGAGACTGTAGGATAAAACCAGAGCAGCCAAGCTGGAGCCATCTGACTGAGCCGTGCATGTTGCACCTGAGAGGAGGTCAGTAATAGCGCCGCCAGGCCAGTCTAAGGGGCAGGTGGTTGCTGATGTAAGGGGGGAGTGAATACAAAAATATTAGTGACCCCCCCCCTTACCTTAGTGTATTTACTCTACGGAAGGTGGTCTCTGGTCACCAGAGTGCCCCACACATCAGAGTTCCTGGTGTTCCCCTTTACATCAGAGTCTGCAGGATTCCCCCTTACAGTGCAAGGACCCTGATGTAAGTGGGAACTCTGGTGTAAAGAGAAAGCAGTGAACTCTGATATAAGGTAGTCTCTGGTCACCAGAGTCCCCCTCCACATCAGAGTTCCCCCTTACATCATGATCTGCAGCGTTCCCCTTTACATAAGAGTCCCCTTTCACTGTAAGGGGGAATCCTGTAGACTCTGATGTAAGAGGAAACACTGAGAAGGCTGGGTTATAGTAACCTAACCTTCATTACAATGAAGAAATTTGTAAAACTGTAACTTTAGGTACTTTTTTTTGCAGTGCCAGTAAAATAAATGTGGTTCTGCCAGTAAATTTCATGATTTTTGTCAGTAAATTCTTGTGCACGATTGTGTAGACAGGGCCCCAGTGCACTGTATTGCCCGGGGGCCTATAATGCTCTTAAGATGCCACTGTGTTAGAGTCCCCAGAGGTTCTCCCCTACATCAGAGTCTGCAGAGTGTCTCCTTAGAGTAAAGGGGAACTCTGTGGACTCTGATCAGGGCTTTTTTTCTCAGACAATAGGTGCAGGAACTCCCCTTTTCCGAGTCACTTGTTTTCTCAGCCCCTACTCACCTCCGAGCAACGTCCCTTGGTCCCATTCCCTACCCACCTCCCAGTTCCGCCCCTTTTAGACAATACAGTACCAAGAATAATTTTGGTGTGCTAAGTCAATTGTATGTAATTTGGTTTCTCCTTCTGCCAGCAACAATAGATCCCCCTAACATCGTACCACCCACAACAAAATTCCCCCCAGCAACAGTAGACTCCCGGCAGCATCAACAGATCTCCACACAGCCAACATTAATAGACTCTCTAGCAGCCATCAACAATAGACCCCTCCCCCAACAGTAGATCTCCTTCAGAAACAATTGACCCCCGAGCAACAATAGGTCCCCCACCAGCAACACCAGACCTCCTCAGCAACAATAGACCCCCTGCAAAAATAGATGCCCTCCAGCTAGAAAAGATCCACCAGCAGTGAGCACCAATACCCTGCAGCACACCCCAGCACCCCTTGTCATTACATGCAGTCAGTCCAGGAGATGCCGGATCTGCGCTCCCCGCGTTCCCGCTGAAAAAAAGCCCTGACTCTGAGTTGGACTCTTGTTATTAACTTCATATGATTAGAAATGTTATTTAAAGCAGATGTCCGCTGAAAAAAAAAAATATTAAAAGCCAGCAGCTACAAATATACTGCAGCTGCTGACTTTTAATATTAGGACACTTACCTGTACTGGAGTCCAGCGCCGTCCGCAGCAGAGGACGAGCGATCGCTCGTCACTCTGCTGCCCCCCCCCCGCCATCCTCAGTGAGGGAACCAGGAAGTGAAGTGCTCTGACTTCACTGCCCGCTTCCCTACGGCGCATGTGCGAGTCGCGCTGCGCCATCTGACTGTCTCCCACTGTGTTCTGGGAGCCGGGTGTTCTCAGAACACAACGGGGGGGACGGGGGATGGGAACTGACGTTCTGCCTGACGTTCTAGACTGTGTGGCCGGAAGTGGGTGCAAATACCTGTCTTTAGACAGGTATCTGCACTCCCCTCCCTCCTGAAAGGTGTCAAATGTGACACCGGAGGGGGGGAGGACCCCGATCAGCGGGAGTTCCACTTTAGGGTGGAGCTCCGCTTTAATAAGAAAACATATGTATAGTTTATTTCATACTATTAAAAAAATAAAATTGTGCACCACTAAAGTGTTGGGGTTTGACTTGAGGAAAAGGTGGCAACCCTAAGGCCCCTTTCAGAATGGGGCGGGAGCCGCGGTGGCGGTATAACGCCGCTAAAAATAGCGGCGCTGTACCGCCGGGATTGCCGCGGGAATCAGCCACTAGCGGTGCGGTATTAACCCCCGCTAGTGGCCGATAAAGGGTTAATACCGCCCGCAATGCGCCTCTATAGAGGCGCATTGCGGGCGGTATTGCCGCGGTTTCCCATTGGCCCAGATTCAGATAGAATTTGCCCCTTTCTTACGGAGGCACAGGGCAGCGTTTTTGCCCTGCTCCCCCGCAAATTTACTGCGCTACCCGCGATTCACGGAGCAGTAGCTCCGTAAATTGCGGGGGCGCTGTGTAAACTTGCCCTGCGTAAGGGCGCCTAATGTAAATGATCCCGTAGGGGGCGGGAATCATTTAAATTAGGCGCGCTCCCGCGCCGAGCGTAGAGCGCATGCTCCGTCGGGAAACTTTCCCGACGTGCATTGCGGCAAATGACGTCGCAAGGACGTCATTTGCTTCAAAGTGAACGTGAATGGCGTCCAGCGCCATTCACGAATCACTTACGCAAATCACGTAAATTTCGAACGTCGCGACGCGGGAACGACAGGTATCCTATAGCATTGCCTGCGCCTGCTATTAGGATGTGCAACCTTACGCGAAACCCGACGTACGCAAACTACGTAATTTGCGTACGCAGGGCTCGCGCAACGATGTGAATCGGTGTTAGTATGCAATTTGCATACTATACACTGATCACAATGGGAGCGCCCCCTAGCTGTCATCGCTAGAATGCAGCCTAAGATATGCGTGGCATAAGAGCCTTATGCCACGCAGATTTTAGGCTGCAGTCGGCGTAACGAGCTCTCTGAATCAGGAGAACTCGTTACGCCTGGGCAACTAAGCAATTGCGCTGCGTAACTATGGTTACGCAGGCGCAATTGCTCTCTGAATCTGGCCCATTGTTTTCAATGTGAAGGAGCGGTATACAAGCCGCTCCTCTCACCGCTCCAAAGATGCTGCTGACAGAAGATTTTTTTGTCTCCCGCCAGCGCATTGCCTCAGTGTGAAAGCCCTCCGGCTTTCACATTGAGGTAGCTGGGCAGGAGTTTTTCAGGCGGTATAGCAGCGCTATTTTTAGCGCTGTACCGCCTGAAAAACTCCTCAATGTGAAAGGGGCCTAACTGCCATTCTCACCTAGGCAAGAAAAGAGGAATTGTCTTATGGAGTGAGCTTTAAACTAGTTTCCATAAGTGAGCTCCGGTAAAGGCAGATTTCTGCATGAGATTCTATTACAAAGAAGTAACCTGCATGTCACTGAGAAAACAACCCCTTGTTTGGTCATCCAGAAAGCAAACAGTACATGAGACATAAAAGCACACAGGAGGTATTGATTGCCATCTTGTCTAGACATTTTACACACAATTATGGCATCCTATTAACTTTGGTTTGTGTCCATATGACATCAGTACAGGGGCAAGGTCCTCCAGCACTAAAATGCCCCCAACCTCTTCCCCAGTTCCAGGACATTTATTTCCTGGCATGCTCCATTTTCTGCCATCACTTTGCATTTTTTAGCAGGTGGGGTGGACTTATTAATAGAGAGGAAATGTTCCCCTTTTTTTTTGATTGAAATGAAGTTCTTCTGCCTTACATCATCCAATCATGTGCAAGCAAAAATACAGGGCCAGATCCAGGTAGCGCGGCGTATTTTTAAGCAGGCGTAGCGTATCGTTTTTACGCTACGCCGCCGCTACTTTGAGAGGCAAGTGCTGTATTCACAAAGCACTTGCCTCTAAAGTTACGGCGGCGTATCGTAAATCTGCCGGCGTAAGGGCGCGGAATTCAAATGATAAAGATATGGGCATGTTTTATGTTAATTCTACTTGACCCCACGTAAATGACGTTTTTTTTGAACGGCCGTCCGTGGGGGTATCCCAGTGCGCATGCTCGAAATCGCGCAGCAAATAGTCAATGCTTTCGACGTGAACGTAATTTACGCAAAGCCCTATTCGCGAACGTTTTACGCAAACGACGTACACGATGGAAAATTAGACGCTGGCCCGACGTCCATACTTAACATTGCATACGCCTCATAGAGCAGGGGTAACGTTACGCTGAAAAAAGCCTTACGTAAACGACGTAAAAAAATGCGCCGGCCGGACGTACGTTTGTTGATTGGCGTATCTAGCTAATTTGCATACTCAACGCGGAAATCAACGGAAGCGCCACCTAGCGGCCAGTGTAAATATGCACCTTAGATCCGACGGCGTACTAAGACGTACGCCAGTCGGATCTTAGCACAATTCCGGCGTATCTTGTTTTGTGGATTCAAAACAAAGATACGCCGGAGCATCCTAGAAGTTACGCGGAGTATCAATAGATACGCCGACGTAACTTCTTTGTGGATCTGGCCCACAGTTTTCATTATTTCCTCTCACATGATTGGGCATTCTTTGCAAAATCGATTTTCCACACATTCACTGACCTAAGGGAAACTTTCATTGTGAAGTAAAGAGAAAAGTAAAGTTTCAAGGCAGCGGAGATTGAAAATGGAGTAGTAAAAAAAATTTTTTATTGATGGAACTCACAAGGGTTGAACATTTAAAGGTTAAGATATGAGCTCTGGTACATGGTTTTAACATCTAAGTACAAAAAGTGTAAACATTATGCATCAAAAAACATCGCTAGGGTATTACGTCGATGAATGCATATATCTTGACGCGTTTCGACCACTCTGGGTCTTCTTCAGAAGATATGTTAACTGTGAGGAAATTACATTTTAATGAATAATTATAGGCCCAGATTCACAAAGACTTACGACGGCGTATCTCCAGATATGCCGTCGTAAGTCTGAATGGCCGCCGTCGTATCTTTGCGCCTGATTCATAGAATCGGTTACGCATAGATTTGGCCAAGATACGAGTGGCGTAAGTCTCCTACGCCGTCGTATCTTGGGGTGCAATAATTACGCTGGCTGCTAGGTGGCGCTTCCTTGATTTCTGCGTTGAATATGTAAATGAGCAAGATACGCCGATTCACGGGCCGTCGCAATTAGTTACGCCGTTTACGTAAGACATACACCGGCGTAAAGATAAAGCAGGTCTCTAGGTGGCGCAGCCCATGCAAAGTATGGACGTCGGAACAAGCGTATCTTTTTACGTCGTTTGCGTAAGTCGTACGCGAATAGGGCTGTGTGTAAGTTACGTTCACAACACAGGCATTGAGCCGGCGTATCTTTGGACGTAAATGCCACGTGATACTGAACATGCGCGCGCATGCGCCGTTCATTCGGCCATGCATCTACATGGGGCCAAGCCTCATTTAAATACAACACGCCCCCTACCAGCCTACTTTGAATTACGCGCGCTTACGCCGGCCCATTTACGCTACACCATCGTAACTTAGGACGCAAGTGCTTTGTGAATACAGCACTTGCCTCTCTAAGTTGCGGCGGTGTAGCGTAAATACGATACGCTACGCCTGCGCAACGTAAAACAGCCCTACGTGAATCTGGGCCATAGAGTTTTTTAAGAAAACATGTTACTGACAATATCAGGTATGCCAAAGCATATTTACCAAACACACTTGTAGCACTAACCCCCGAAGGAGCTGCTGGATATTTTTGGCGGCATGTTTTCTTCATCTTCTCGCTGTCCAGGGTAATAGAAGAGAGTTGAGAAAGGATTCAGCACCCGGATCTCTCCAAATTAACTTTTGTAGAACTTAGATCCGACAGGCGATCACCTTCAAGCCTCTCGGTGTATGGTGCATCCTTCGATGAAGTTTCCAGGCCTTCTCCCAAGATACCAGCCTCTTGCATGGTCCTCTCCAGGATAGGTCCTCCCCTGGCTCCCTTCATCATGCGGCTTCCTCCCTCAAGGCAGACAGCACAGGATCACTTCGACTACTGGGCCTACTAAGCTACACCACAACCCCCGAACCAGCATGGTCCCGGAGCCAGGAATCAAGAACATGCACCCCAGGCCAGGCAGGCCACGAGGCGCATGGGACAACAGCCACCGACCACGACCCCACCCCAATGACGTCGGTTCCCTTAAAGGGTCACTAAAGGATTTTTTTTTTTAGCTAAATAGCTTCCTTTACCTTACTGCAGTCCTGGTTTCATGTCCTCATTGTTCGTTTTTGCTTTGATGTTGCTGTAATTCCTCTCTGTTCTGGACACTTCCTGGTTGTCTGTTTCCTGATCACCACAGTACTGGGAGATTTCTCACTGTGGTGACTAATCAAGGAGGTGTGTCTAAAACTTCTCAGCACCAATCCAGTTTCGTTTTACAAAGCATCACTGCCCTCTATTGGCTCTTTGTCTCTGTACATCAGAGAACCAGGAAACAACAGCAAAAACGAAACTAAACTGTAGGTACATTATATGATTGTTTTTTATCTATTTTAATCATTTTTTAAAGGAATCAGTTAACTATTATGTCTCTATACCCTGTAAACAGTCATTTCAGCAAAAAAAATATTTACTTTAGTGATCCTTTAAGTACCCCTCCCCAGCATGCACAGCAGAACGATCAGTCCCACTGTTTCGCTGCCGAGGGGGACACCCAACACACCCTGACTCTGCTGCTGCCACCCTTGGCCTGGGAGGGTAATAACACCCCCAGACAAACAATGGTGGTTACTAACAGCACAGCCATGGCTGGAACAGAGGCGAAATTGCCCATAATTACACCTGTCTGAGTCAAATAACGACTCAGACCCCCTCTAAATTTAGAGCAGCGCCTGTTCAACAGAAGCAGGCCGCTACAGACTATATTGCACACGATCACATGACTAGAGATTCTCTAAAAGAGTCTTCATAAGATCCCAAAACCAGATCCGCCGGCCGGCCAATGATCCACAAGGAGGGGTCACCTTGTCGGGCCGTAACTAGCTTACAAGGAGTCACAGCAGTAGGAGCAAGCACCATTTTCTTTTCTCCCTCAAGTGTCCCCTTTTAATCTAAACTTTCAGTGTGAAGTAAAGATTACCTCCAAAGCATGCACGACTGACGCTATGCGATCCCACTGGTCCCTGCTGTCTTCTGGGACCTGTGTGTCTCCCAGAAGCAGTGGGGATGATGGAGAAGGCGCTGGAAGTGGCATAGATACACGCGGGTGACTCAGATATCTATGCCCGGAAGTGGGAGAAAAATACCTGGATTAGACAGGTATCTGCTCCCCCTCCCCCTGAAAGGTACTAAATGTGACACCCGGGGGGGGGATTCCGAAAGCGGAAGTTCAATTTTTGGAAGCTTATGTACAGTACTTTTTCAAGCTATAGGCACTCGTTCATGTAAGAACTCCATTTTCCAGTATGCATTGCGGCACGCCCAGTAATTCACACCTCCTTGAAGTCTCTAACACGTAGAGAGCGTCCTGCCGCACAGATGTAGTTCCCAGGAGGGGGCGAGCACGTCACTGACCACCGCAGTAAAGCCTCCCTTCACGGTGGTGAGTAACAATCAGACAAGCAGGAAGTGAACAGAACAGAGAAGAAATAGAGCAACTTCTGAGCAAAAAACGAACAATGAAGAAGTGAAAAGAGAAATGTCTGCAGGTAAAGGATGCTTATTATGAAAACATTTTTTTTCCTTTACAACCCCTTTAAGTGACAAATTACTCAAGTGTGAAAAGTGCTAGCCTAAACTAAACCAGACAATTGAGTAACTACCACAGGAAATTAGTGTGGGGATCCACTGCCTTCTACTGTCAGCTGCTAGTATCACACTAGTGATAAATTATAACTATGTATGTCACTTCCTAACTCTGGGTTGTTGGGAGAAGGAGAACCTGCCTTAGCCACATGTCCTGTCCATGCTACTAATACCAAATCAGAAGAGACAATTATGAAAGTATTTCTATGTTCTAAGTTTACCTGCAGCTGCCCATAGCCAGTGGTGTATTTAGGTTTTGTGCTGCCCTAGGCCTGACTAAACTTGTGCAACCTCTAATTTAAATATGACCCACCCCTTTTGGTCAAGGCCACACCCCTTGCTGCTTAAGACACACCCTGAAATTTTTGAATGGGGACACTAGTTCTGAGGGCCTGAGGGGGCAATGTATTCTCTTAATTTACATAGATTTCCTCTCACTTCCTGTTTGGCTATGGGACAGGAAGTAAAGGGAAATCTCTGCAATGGGACAGGGATGGTAAAAAAATAAACTGACAGGGGCTATAACCCTCCCTTACTCTATCCAAAATGAAAAAAAAAAGTGTTGTCTATAGTTCTACTTTATGCACAGATTTCTGATAATTTTATGGCGAGGACTAAGAAGATATAACCATGCCAATGGTGCAGCAGAAGACATATAGCACAGTGAGGAAGGTTTGTTATCCAGGATGATAGGACAAGCAAAATTAGAAGCAGCGCCCCCCCCCCTCCCCACACAGTTGCGGAATGCCGGCCCCCCACATACCAAAATCAGTGCATCCGCTTTATGGGGGGGGGGCGCTAGACTAATTTGCCTCTCAGCCCAGTGCGGCCCATAAGACTGGCGATACACTAACAGTGTAGCGCAATCCGACAGGGACTCTTTTCGTGCTGCCCCCCTGCAAAGTGCTGCCCTAGGCCTGGGCCTTGTTGGCCTAGGCCAGGATATAGCACTGCCCATAGCTTCTTGAGTGTTTTGCTGAATCCTCGTGACAAACAGAGTATCTCTGTCCTATTACCATCTCACATGCACAGTGCCAAATAATTAAGGCTGCATTTCAGGCTATTTGGGTAACAATTGGAAGGTCTCCTCACCACCGCAGATCTTGGGCCAGATCCACGAAGCGCGGCGCTTCTCTCCGTCCGGCGTAGTATATCTCAGATACACTACGCCGCCGTAACTTACTTTTTTTTTTGTATCCTCAAAGAATTCCCGCCGTAAGTTACGGCGGCGTAGTGTAACTTAGGCGGCGTAAGGGCGCGCAATTCAAATGTATGTGATGGGGGCGTGTTTTATGTTAATACATCGTGACCCAAGGTAAATGACGTTTTTTTTTAACGGCGCATGCGCCGTCCGTGGGGGTATCCCAGTGCGCATGCTCGAAATTAAACCGGAACAAGCCAATGCTTACGACGGTGACGTCATTCTACGCAAAGCCCTATTCAGTATATGTGCACAATTCCACCAGGACTCCTTCTGACTTCTCCCAAAAGATAATAACAATTGCGATTGGGTACCGCAGAGCCTGTACCCCACTCACCAGCATAGTCCAACATACCACATCACTCTCCCAGCAACACTATGAGACTTCTCCCTGACATACACAGAGGCTCTCACCCTCTCTCCTCTAGCCTTCTGTGACCTCCAGGCTGGAAACATAGCATACCATGTGCCATGATACCGAGTGTACTGTGTGTGTACTGTAAATGGGGCACCAGTCACTTGGGGTAGGATTAAGCTGGGCCTTCCATCAGCCGAGCCAAGTCACCACCACTTCCTGCTGGCTGGCTGCTTTAGCTCCTGATATCACTCTGGTTACCCTTATCAATAGCAATATAGTTTTTTCCACTCCACTGTAGGCTAGACCTTTTGTAATGTGTACACATCAACTCCTCTTCACCCCCATCCAAAGCCCTGTTCTTTTGTTATATTCTATGCATGCATCCCTTTCTAAGAAACGTCAGGACAGGCACTTTCTTGGAACTTTAGAACTTCTACCTAAAAACTCTTATAAATATAGAACGATATAAAACAGTCTCTTGCAGATTTCTCCATAACCAACTCTTGTTAGTCCTAGTTTTAGTCTGCCTAGTTCATACCTCATAAATAATGTAAAGTTATTTTAGTACAGTCCATGATCTGTCTTTTGTACTCCGATTGGGTACCCACCAAGGGGAAGCCCCCCAAGAGTAGACTAGAGTTACATGTGGCTGCAGTCTTCTTTGTACTTTGCCACCCAAGGACCAAGCTAGGTTGGCTCCCCTTGTATTTATAGCCCGTCACAAGGGGGCAGAGCCATGGACACCCAGAACCAGTACGTTAACACCTTCCTGACTTCTCGGCACCCAAATAGACAAGAACTTAGTAAAACATATTTGAATGAATCAAATGACAGTATGCAAAAGTAACTATGTGAGGTAGAACATGCTGAAGTGTGTACCTCCACATAGGCAACTGCCTACATACAGTACAGACCAAAAGTTTGGAGACACCTTCTCATTCAAAGAGTTTTCTTTATTTTCATGACTATGAAAATTGTAGATTCAAACTGAAGGCATGAAAACTATGAATTAACACATGTGGAATTATACATAACAAAAAAGTGTGAAACAACTGAAAATATATTTCATATTCTAGGTTCTTCCACCTTTTGCAGCAGACACATCTCTAGAACTGTTAAGAGGAGACTGTGAATCAGGCCTTCATGGTAGAATATCTGCTAGGAAACCACTGCTAAAGAAAGGCAACAAGCAGAAGAGACTTGTTTGGGCTAAAGAACACAAGGAATGGACATTAGACCAGTGGAAATCTGTGCTTTGGTCTGATGAGTCCAAACTTGAGATCTTTGGTTCCAACCCCCGTGTCTTTGTGCGACGCAGAAAAGGTGAACGGATGGGACTCTACATGCCTGGTTCCCACCGTGAAGCATGGAGGAGGAGGTGTGATGGTGGGGGGTGCTTTGCTAGTGACACTGTTGGGGATTTATTCAAAATTGAAGGCATACTGAACCAGCATGGCTACCACAGCATCTTGCAGCGGCATGCTATTCTATCCGGTTTGCGTTTAGTTGGACCATCATTTATTTTTCAACAGGACAATGACCCCAAACACACCTCCAGGCTGTGTAAGGGCTATTTGACCAAGAAGGAGAGTGATGGGGTGCTGCGCCAGGTGACTACCTCTTGAAGAGAATGCCAAGAGTGTGCCAAGAGTGTGCCAAGCAGTAATCAAAGCAAAAGGTGGCTACTTTGAAGAACCTAGAATATGAAATATATTTTCAGTTGTTTTACACTTTTTTGTTATGTATAATTCCACATGTATTAATTCATAGTTTTGATGCCTTCAGTGTGAATCTACAATTTTCATAGTCATGAAAATAAAGAAAACTCTTTGAATGAGAAGGTGTGCCCAAACTTTTGGTCTGTACTGTATGTACTATTATTAATCTTTTCTTATATAAAGTTTGAATTATTTCCATACTGGTATGCATCAATATGCTTATGGTTAATGTTATTATATGCCGGTTGCAATAGTTCTTCGACTTCTAAATACTTTGATTAGACTACTGGTTTATTTCCCAAGAAGAGAATCCCCTGTGTTCACAGACGCCCTGTCCTGGGTGCAGGCACTGCCAACTTCATTATCAAATCCACTCTTCTGCCGCGTACACACGATCGGAATTTGTGACAACAAATGTTCCATGTGAGCTTTTGGTCGGATATTCTGACCGTGTAGTAGGCTCCATCGGACATTTCCTGTCGGAATTTCCAACAACAAATGTTTGAGAGCTGTTTCTCAATTTTTCGACAACAAAAGTTCTTGTCGGGAAATTCCGATCGTGTGTATGCAATTCCGACGCACAAAAATCCACGCATGCTCGGAATCAAGCAGAAGAGCGTCATTCCGCATGAAAAAAATCCACGTTTTGTTGTCGGAATGTCCGATCGCACGTACGCGGCATTCCACTTCTCTTATTTACCTACAGGTTTAGCACAATATCATGTTTGGGGAGGGCCATTTCTCATAACCCCCACACCAAAAGAGGGATGCATTAGCAATTTCTGATACTCTGGTCAATTGCCGCTGTGTTTGAACAATGTGGGCATGATGATACAGAAGGGTCAAGCAGTGTAAGTTCAGGTGCTCAAAACAGCAGGGCAGTGGACTGGGAGAGCAGACACGTGCTTATACATGGAACAGACCATGTAATAGTATAGCCAGCCATGAAGCACAACAGAGTGAAGAAACTCAATATGGGATACAGACTGCTATATTATTTGGTGGGTGGTCAGGTTACAATATCAGGTACTAACTGCATAATGAAGGCTACTGATTATAAGTTTTGGACTCTCAGCAGCATAGGTTGCAGGTCCAACCAGTTTTGTTTCCCAGCCTGCTAAAGCACACAAGGTGGCTGCATGTTCTGCCTCCCCATCAACCCTCTATATTACACAAACATAATACACAAACATAATACACAAACATATTACACAAACATAATACACAAACATAATACACAAACATAATACACAAACATAATACACAAACATAATACACAAATATAATACACAAACATAATACACAAACATAATACACAAACATTCGCTGGCTATTTTAGTCTTTATGGTTTAAGCGTATAAAGGCTCACTAAGAAATACTTTCAGATTAAAATTGAAATCTTCTTATACATTAATCATTCATTTTATGCAGATACAGTAAGTGCTGAGCAACCATTCATATATTCCTTTGGAAAAATCATATTAAATATTAAATAGGGCGCTACCTGAAAATTTGCTTAGGGCCATGTTTTATAGTGCGTGGGCCTGCTAATCAGATTTGTTTTTGGCCTTTAGATGAAAAGAAAAGTTTAGTATAGAAATTGCAATTCTGTGCCCCGAGTATTAATGTTGTAAAGATCTCGTGGCCAGGGGCGGACTGACCATTGAGGCACCCGGGCACTGCCCAAGGGCCCCATGCCACTAGGGGGCCCCATCAGGCTCAGTTAAACCAGGGACAGTATGTAAAAACCTGTGTTTTTTTTACATCTGTCCCTGATATGTCCAAAACCGACATGCTTTTGTTGTGAAAATCTCGAGATTTTAGCTGCCCAGCCTCTGCACTGCCTCCTGGCATGGTGGCCATCTGTAAGCCCGGGGGGCCCATAATCTTCTATTGTCCGGGGGCCCCATGAGTTGTCAGTCCGCCCTTGCTCGCGGCTGCCAACTACCTTCAACTGGTACTTGCTGGTCCCAAATCCCTCTGTACATCTTTCCTCCTCAGTTGTCCCTCTTTTTGGTCTGATATACAAATACCTATAAAAATGTGCTATTTAGCTACTAAAAGCGTTATTCTGCACTAAACCTCCATCCTCTCTCTTTATTATCTTATTGTTTTTTCCAACAAGTCAGTATAAAGGAAAAGTCATAATGGGAAAAAAAAATATTTGGGGTATAACCAGATATTTTTGGCATATACATTCTTATTGGTCTGCAAAACTGTGTGCATGGCAGGGGTGAGTCCATCGCCTAAATACATTGTGCTAAAAGGTGATCCTCCTTCTCACCTTAGAAAATTGGGAGGTATAGGATAGTACCTGCTTTTAGGGTGGCTTAGCGGTTATCACTTATGCCTTGCAGCACTGGGCTTTTGGCCAGGACACTATCTGCATGGAGTTTGTATGCTTGTGTGGGTTTCCTCCCACACTCCAAAGACATGCTGGTAGTTAAATTGGCTCCTGTCGGAATTGGCCTTAGTATGTGTGTACAAATTGGCTATGTGCATGTACACATTATGCACGACAGTCCCATGCTGAGCAATTGGAAAGGGTTGGGGAAAGACCTAGCAACCTACCTTGTAAAAATGAATGTGAGAAAAACTGAAGTGAAAAAGTAAATTCAAATATTGCGTGCAATAACATGTTTAACCACTTAAGGACCCGCTCACGTACATATACGTTGGTACTTTAAAGATGGATATCTCTGTAACGGCAGCAGCTGCTGCCTCAACCGAGATATCCATCTTTTCTTTGAGCGGTCCTGTAAACGACGGTGGTCTCCACGGCGGATTCGGCGCAAGATCACCGTTATCGGCGGCGAGAGAGGCCGCTCTCCCGCGCCCTCTGCCGCTTACCGGAGCAGTCGTCAGCGGCGGAGGCGATCGGGTCCTTTCCTCTCCTCAGAATTTTTTCAAATGAAATTTTTTTTGGCATTTAAGTCTAAATATGGGATCTGAGGTCTTTTTGACCCCAGATCTCATATTTAAGAGGACCTGTCATGCTTTTTTTCTATTACAAGGGATGCTTATATTCCTTGTAATAGGAATAAAAGTGACCCATTTTTTTTTTTGTGTGTGTAAAAATTAATAAAATAAATCAAAATAAATAAGAAAACAAAACTTTTTTTTTTTAAAGCGCCCCGTCTTGACGAGCTCGCACGCAGAAGCGAACGCATACGTGAGTAGCGCCCGCATTGTAAAACGGTGTTCAAACCACACAAGTGAGGTATCACCGCGATCGTTAGAGCGAGAGCAATAATTCTAGCCCTAGGCCTACTCTGTAACTCAAAAAATGCAACCTATAGAATTTTTTAAACGTCGTCTATGGTGACTTTTATGGTTAAAAGTTTGACGCCATTCCACGAGCGGGCGCAATTTTGAAGCGTGACATGTTGGGTATAATTTTACTCGGCGTAACATTATGTTTCACAATATAAAAAAAATTGGACTAACTTTACTGTTGTCTTATTTTTTAATTCAAAAAAGTAAATTTTTTCCAAAAAAAGTGCGCTTGTAAGACCGCTGCGCAAATACGGTGTGACAAAAAGTATTGCAATAACCGCCATTTTATTCTCTAGGGTGTTAGAAAAAAAATATATAATGTTTGGGGGTTTTAAGTAATTTTCTAGCAAGAAAAAACTATTTTAATGTTGTAAACACCAAATCTGAAAAACAGCCAAGGTCCTTAAGTGGTTAAAGGAATTACCAACAAATGTAGAAGGCTCTGGTCTTAAAGTCCGACTCCAGAAAACATAAATGTTATCCCCTGCAGTCAGACCATTTCAGCTTTGGAAGATTTACCCCCCTTCAGACACAGAGCTACGAAACCGGGCCCCGCCCCCACTCTCTCCTAATTGGCTGACTCACATTGATTGACAGCAGCGTGAGCCAAAGGTGCCACTGCTTTTTCTCAGCCAATCAGGAGGGAGAATCACTCATGGACATCGCAGGATAGAGAGGGTGATCAGGTAAGTATTAGGGTGGCTTAGGGGGACTGCTGCACACAGAAGACTTTTTATCCTAAAGTGTTACTTATCCTAAAAATGTTTTTTATCTTAATGCATTGCTTGCATTAAGGTAAAAAACTTTTTTAGTTTCTCTGTGCCCCCCCTTCCCTGTGTGAAGGGGAAGAGAGGGGAGAAGAGATGTGCAGGGCTCTCCTCTTTACACTGAATTCGGGCAGCAGCAGGAGCCATTGACTCTTGCTGCTGTCAATCAGAGGAAGTGGGGGCTGGCCTAAGTCACACTGTGTAAGTCTATGGAGCGTCGCTCCATAGACACACGGCTCAGGAGCGTGGGCACTACCTCTCTCAGTGATGTGTTTTGACCTAGGCCAACAAGGCCCAGGCCTAGGGCGGCATTCGCGCCCTCCTCCTGACTCCTGCACGCCAGGCCACCATCAGAGGAGTACAGCTGAAGAGGGCAGTGGTGTCGCGGGTGCAAAGGGGGCCAGGAAGCAGTTTTAGTAGGTGCCGCCCCCCTAAAGCTGTGACTCTCTTTATCTGATTGGCTCTCTACTGTGGCCAATCATGGGGAGGGAAACAGTGGGCAGGAAGCTGGGTGGCGGCGTACTGAACCCAATTAGAGCAATCTCTTCGGCTGACAGGAGGAAGGAGAGGGGTGGCGAGCGGGGGAGATACACAGACAGCCCACAGCTTTCCTCTCCCTGTCACAGCGCTGCTACAGAGTTCTCTGACAAATGGAGCAGCAGCACTGTGACAGGAAGAGGAGAGCTGCAGGCTGTTTGTGTATCTCCCCCGCTTGCCCCTCCTCCCCTTTCTGTCAGCCGAAGAGAGAGAGAGCGTCTCGAATTGGGTTCGCCGCTCCGCCATGATTGGCCACAGCAGAGGGCCAATCAGAAGACACTTGGGTGCATCATGGGTAATATAGTCCCTAAAGATTGGCAGCCCCAGTGTGTCCACAGACACCATGCTATAGCCCCCAGCATGCATGCACTTTGCTGGGGGGTGGGGGTGTCTGGAGCCCGCAACCTGGAAAAAAGCAGAGGAATTGAGTGTTACAGGAGGAGAAAATAAGAGTACTTTGCTGGGGGAAGCCAGAGAGTGAGCCACGCTGTACCCGCACCCCAGAGTGCCATGATGTACCCACACCACCAGAGAGCCACGCTGTACCCACACCACCAGAGAGCCACGCTGTACCCGCACCACCAGAGAGTCACACTGTACCCGCACCACCAGAGAGCCACGCTGTACCCGCACCACCAGAGAGCCACGCTGTACCCGCACCACCAGAGAGCCACGCTGTACCCGCACCACCAGAGAGTCACACTGTACCCGCACCACCAGAGAGCCACGCTGTACCCACACCACCAGAGAGAGAGCCACGCTGTACCCGCACCACCAGAGAGTCACGCTGTACCCGCACCACCAAAGAGCCACGCTGTACCCACACCACCAGAGAGCCACGCTGTACCCACACCACCAGAGAGCCACGCTGTACCCACACCACCAGAGAGCCACGCTGTACCCACACCACCAGAGAGTCACGCTGTACCCGCACCACCAGAGAGCAACGCTGTAAAAAAAAATTATGAAACACACAGTGCCTTGAAAAAGTATTCATACCCCTTGAAATTTTCCACATTTTGTCTGTGTTACAACCAAAAACATAAATTTATTTTATTGGGATTTTATGTGATAGACCAACACAAAGTGGCACATAATTGTAAAGTGGAAGGAAAATGATAAATAGTTTTCAATTTTTTTTTACAAATAAATATCTGAAAAGTGTGGTGTGTATTTGTTTTCAGCCCCCTTTACTCTGATACCCCTAACTAAAATCTAGAAAAAACACCCGAAAAACTAAAAACCAATTGCCTTTAGAAGTCTGCTAATTCGTAAATGGAGTCCACCTGTGTGTAATTTAATCTAAGTATAAATACGCTGTTCTGTGAAGCCCTAAGATGTTGTTAGAGAACATTAGTGAACAAACAGCATCATGAAGGTCAAGGAACACAGCAGACAGGTCAGGGATAAAGAGGTGGAGAAGTTTAAAGCAGGGTTAGGTTATTTAAAAATAATAAATAAATAAAAATACCAAGCTTTGGATAACATGAGTAGCGACTGAAGCTGCATTGGATAACATGAGTAGCGACTGAAGCTGCATTGGATAACATTAGTAGCGACTGAAGCTGCATTGGATAACATGAGTTGCGACTGAAGCTGCATTGGATAACATGAGTAGCGACTGAAGCTGCATTGGATAACATTAGTAGCGACTGAAGCTGCATTGGATAACATGAGTAGCGACTGAAGCTGCATTGGATAACATGAGTAGCGACTGAAGCTGCATTGGATAACATGAGTAGCGACTGAAGCTGCATTGGATAACATGAGTAGCGACTGAAGCTGCATTGGATAACATGAGTAGCGACTGAAGCTGCATTGGATAACATGAGTAGCGACTGAAGCTGCATTGGATAACATGAGTAGCGACTGAATCTGCATTGGATAACATGAGTAGCGACTGAAGCTGCATTGGATAACATGAGTAGCGACTGAAGCTGCATTGGATAACATGAGTAGCGACTGAAGCTGCATTGGATAACATGAGTAGCGACTGAAGCTGCATTGGATAACATGAGTAGTGACTGAAGCTGCATTGGATAACATGAGTAGCGACTGAAGCTGCAATGGATAACATGAGTAGCGACTGAAGCTGCATTGGATAACATGAGTAGCGACTGAAGCTGCATTGGATAACATGAGTAGCGACTGAAGCTGCAATGGATAACATGAGTAGCGACTGAAGCTGCATTGGATAACATGAGTAGCGACTGAAGCTGGCAATACTTTCGTGGAGACTCTTCTTATTACCACTCACCTCTTCCCATAATACAGTAAAATCTTGGTTTGAGAGTAACTTGGTTTGAGAGCGTTTTGCAAGACAAGCAACATTTTTTAACAAAGTTTGACTTGATATACGAGTAGCGTCATGTCACAACTGAGTACAAAAGAGAAGAGGCGCCTCTAAGGCTATAGTTACATTTAATGAAGGTACAACATTTAGAAACCCACATGGTTGATGATTAAGAGGCACATCTAAGTATGAAAACATCTGGGGTAAAGCTGTCCACATAGACCGTCCTCAGCACCGCCGGCTCTCAATGCGGTCAGTCTGCAATCGTGACCAGGAGGACTACCCTGCAGTAGGACGATTTGAAACTGTGGCTTGAAGCGCTCGTGGAACGGATGACGTTGATGGTGGTGTGGAGAATGGGTCTATGTGGACAACTTTAACCCGGATGCCTGCATGCTTAGATGTGCCTGTTTTAATAATCAACCATGTGAGTTGGTAAATGTTGTACCTTCATTAAATATAACCACATTGCTAGTGCCCCAGGCGACGTCATTTGTGTGACGAAACGCGCATCGGAGGAGGAGACGTGCTGACGTTTTCCGTGACAGTCCGAGTGGACGGGCGTTCGTTAAGCCGGCCGGCTTTATTTTATGCTTCTATGTGATCGATCTTTTGATCCATTTCCACTGGTGTGTGCTGCAGTCCATGACTAAAGGCCCGGGCTGGGGTTTACAGCCGCAAGCCATCTTTGCTTGCCATCTGGTAAGCCTGCATTTCTTGTGGTGTCTTCACTTTTGGTGGTGGATTTTTTCAACATTTTGAATTATAATTTGAACCACTGAAGAATTTACTTCAATTGTGTTTTATCTTTGGACTTCACTGAACACATGATTAACACAGCTGTCATTGCTTTATTCAATATTTTTTGTCACTTGATTAGTTTATTTAGTTTTTTAATTTATCATAGCGCAACTACATTTTTTCTATTGACTGTTTGATGTGTATATCACTTTTTAGTTGCAGCTTCATATTAGCGTGGTAATTTCTTTTCTACAACCATATTGCTACACTTAGAGGCGCCTCTCGTTTTCTATACTCTGTATCTCCTGCTGGATTTTGCTTTTAATCCCCTTGTGGAGGCTTCCATTTGTGGATGAACATTTTATGGTTACACAACCTATTACATTGCTATGATCTTTTTATATAGACTATAAACTGAAGGACTTATGAATAAATGGTTGTGGAACGAATACATACAAGTGCTTTGGATTACAAGCATGCTTCTGGAACGAATTATGCTTACAATCCAAGGTTTTACTGTACTTGCAAAGATATATGGGGGGGGGGGGTAGCCTGCTGTTAACCCAGGCACAAAAGTACAGTCATTCCTCACAATCTCACACGTTTTATACATTTCAACAATGTTTTACAATAGCTTCGATTCACAAGGGTTTTGAACACAAGGGATACGGTTCTATAAATTTGCTGGTGTGTTAGCTTTGTGAGTTGTCCAGTTTAGTCATTGTACACTAGATGGTGCTGTTGTAAATGTTTGGGGAATATGTGTAGCCAGTTGTCTTGTTAGTTGTGTTATGATGACATAGGGCTAGATTCAGATAGAATGGTCTATCTATCCGCCCGGTGTAACGTATCTCAGATACTTTACGCCGCCGTAATTTAGGGCGCAAGTTCTGTATTCAGAAACAACTTGCGCCCTTAGTTACGGCGGCGTAACGTATCTGTGTCGGCGTAAACCCGCCTAATTCAAATGTGGATGATGTGGGCGCGTTTTATGTATTTTAACTGTGACCCCGCGTAGTTGAAGTTTTTTTACGAACAGCGCATGCGCCGTTCGTGACAAAATCCCAGTGCGCATGCTCGAAATTCTGCCGCAAATCGTCATTGCTTTCGACGTGAACGTAAATTACGTCCAGCCCTATTCGCGATCGACTTACGCAAACGACGTAAAATTTTCAAAACTCGATGCGGGAACGACGGCCATACTTAACATAGGATACGCCTCATATAGCAGGGGTAACTATACGCCGAAAACAGCCTAACGTAAACGACGTAAAAAAATGCGCCGGCTGGACGTACGTTTCTGAATCGGCGTATCTAGCTCATTTGCATATTCCTTGCATAAATATACGGAAGCGCCACCTAGCGGCCAGCGTAAATATGCAGCCTAAGATACGACGGTGTAAAACACTTACGCCGGTCGGATCTTAGGGAAATCTATGCGTAACTGATTCTATGAATCAGGCGCATAGATACGACCCCGCACACTCAGAGATACGACGGCATATCTGGAGATACGCCGTTGTATCTTCTATGTGAATCTACCCCATTGTATCTACTTGGAGAGAAAGTAACTGATCAGTACTACTTACATTTGTGGAAAATACTTATTGTATCGTTTTTTTTGATGACTTGTAGCCTGAGAGAGCACTGTGGCAAGTGTGAAATCATCATTAGTCCAACAGTGCAAGACCCCCTATTCTATTTTATATATTTATATATATATATATATATATATATATATATATATATATATATATATACAGTATATATATACACACAGCAGGTAAAATAGGTATTAAAAATGTCACAATTTTTCTAGGTAAATATATTTCTATATGCAGTAAAGCATGCTTGTTAGGCCTGATGTACATAGGGCATTAGAAAAAATGAGCTGCAAAGCCACTTCCAACGCCAGAAAAAAGCCTAGGTAAAAACGTGCTTTTAGTAGCTTTTTGCATTGATGTTTATGCACATTTAGGCGCGTTAGCTTTTTTGCAGCATTTCTCTGCCTCTATTCAAAATCAATGGTTCCCTGTGAGAGCCGTCTTAACTGATCTGAGTTTCAGCCCATTGATTTAAAATAGAATTTGCATCAAAGTCGGATCATCATGATTTGACTTGTGGTGCGACTTGTGCTCTGAGGATCTTAAAGGGTAACCCCATGCCAAAATAAACAAAAATAGCGGGGGCCCCCCCCCCCCCCCCACAAGATCCATACCAGGCCCTTTGAGTCTTGTATGGATCTTAAAAGGGAACCCCACCTCAAAATGAAAAAAAAATTGCGTGCCCCCCAAGACCATACCAGACCCTTTGGTATGTCACATGGGGCGGGGTCTCATGGTGATGTGATGTCACAAGATGTAGGGTCTCATTGTGACATCACCAGATGGCCACGCCCCATGGCTATATAAGAATTGGCAGAGAGAGGAGCTGGCACAATGATGGGAGACAGTGTTGGAGGAAGATCGGGTCAGCGGCGGAGAAGACAGCAGCAGAGAAGTAGACTGGAGGAAGAACACCACAGGGAGAAGAATGGAGGAAGATTTTTAACAAAGGACTTGTCAAAACCGTCTTTTGTTTTTATAATTACTGCACTGCCTTTTTTGGGGGTGAATGGGTAGGAGGCATACTTATTACATGGGGGGCCGGGATGCCCACAGACCCCCACACAGTGGTGTATTTAGGTTTTGTGCTGCCCTAGGCCTGACCAAACTCGTGCACCCTCTAATTTAAATATGACCCACCCCCTTCCTGTCAAGGCCACACCCTTTCTGTTTAAGACCCACCCTGAAATTTTCGAGTGGGGACACTAGTTCTCAATGCCTGGGTGGGGGGAATGGATTCCCTTAGATATCGCAATTGTCAGTTAAAGCGGCGCAGTGCCGTATCGCAAAAAATGGCCTGGTCAGGAAGTGGGTAAATCCTTCCAATCTGTAAGTGGTTAAACAGTAGTATAACATAATAAATTGACTTGGTTCCTATTAGGTTGTGTGTGGCCCAAGTAAAGGTAAATTATGTTTATAAAGTCGGGCCCTTCTGGTTGTCATAATTTATTGATGTTTACTCGGGAACTTGATGACAGAAAGTCCCTGAGTTAGAAAAAAAAAAAAGAGAGGCCAGGGAGAAGTGAAGCAGTGGTGTTCCAAGACGCTGAACACCAGAAAGGTAAGACATTTAGCACTATGCTTTGCTCTACAAGTGACCTTGTGAGGATAGGGTTCACTTTAACCCAGAAAGACTGGTCGCCTCCCTGCCCAGAGCCTATGATTGGACAGTGAAGAAGCAGTGAGTAAATTGCCCAGTGTATTTTTAAATTTAAAAAAAACATTTTTCACTGCACTGCTTAACTACTGCCCAAAAAAAACTACTGCCCAATGCAGACTTAGGCACCCTGGGCTAGATTCAGATAGATTAGCGGATCTTTAGATCCGCGTAATCTATCTGATTTTTCGATCCGCCGGCGCAAATTTGAGAGGCTAGTGCAGTATTCAGAAAGCACTTACCTCGAAACTTGCGCCGGCGGATCGTAACTCCCCCGGCGGAATTCAAATTCCGCGGCTAGGGGGAGTGTAGTATTTAAATCAGGCGCATCCCCACGCCGATTTAAATGTGCATGCGCCGTCTGTGAATTTTCCCGGCGTGCATTGCTCCCAATGACGTCGCTAGGACGTCATTGGTTTCGGCGTGAACGTAAATTACGTCCATCCGTATTCGCGACCGACTTACGCAAACGACGTAAAAATTCAAAACTCGGCGCGGTAACGACGGCCATACTTAACATTGGATACACCGCATATAGCAGGGGTAGGTATACGCCGGAAAAAGCCGAACGCAAACGACGTAAAAAAAAGCGACGGGCGGGCGTTCGTTTCTGAATCGGCGGAAATCGGAATTTGCATATTCGTCGCATAAAAAACAGAAGCGCCACCTAGCGGCCGGCGGGAGATTGCAGCCTAAGATCCGACGGTGTAAGTCACTTACACCTGTCGGATCTAAGGGAGATCTATGCGTAACTGATTCTTATGAATCAGTCGCATAGATCCGACCGTCGGATCTCAGCGATACGACGGCGTATCAGGAGATACGCCGTCGTATCTCTATCTGAATCTCCCCCCCTATACATTCCAAATTTTTTTTTTTTCAACCAGCAGGGGGAAGCCTTTCGCTGTGCTATTGTGTTCTGACATCAGTGAGCCTTCCTTGCCATCAGAATACAACGATCGGTGCGGCCGGCTATAATCGGCAGCACTGATCGATCAGGAAACACACAACAGTCTAGCTGTACAGATGTCAATCAGTAAAATCACTAGAAAAAACACTTACATTGCATATGGTTTTCCACACACTGAAAACAGATAAAGATCCTACCCTAAGAAAAACTTAAAGCGGGGGTTCACCCTAAAAACAAATTTCTAACAATAGAGCCAGCATACGAAGGACATTTACTGTATGCAGGCCTTTTTTCTTTTTTCTCCGTACATATCGTTATATTCTGATTTTGTCCAGGGCTTCCGGGTTCTGATGACTGCGGGACTGGGCGTTCCTATCCCTGCCTCAGGGTTCTGATGACTGCGGGACTGGGCGTTCCTATCCCTGCCTCAGGGTTCTGATGACTGCGGGACTGGGCGTTCCTATCCCTGCCTCAGGGTTCTGATGACTGCGGGACTGGGCGTTTCTAACCTTGGGTTAGATGATTGACGTCTTGTGAAACAGTTCCCCTGTCGCACAACGCGCATCACCAGATTTCCGGAAATAGCCGAGCTGCGAGTCGGCACTATACGGCGCCTGCGCAGTCAGCTCTACACGGCGGGCGCAGACGCCGTATAGTGCCAACTCGCAGCTCGGCTATTTCCGGAAATCTGGTGACGCGCGTTGTGCGACAGGTCACCTGTTTCACAAGCCGTCAATCATGTAATCCAAGGATAGGAACGCCCAGTCCCACAGTCATCAGAACCCGGAAGCCCTGGACAAAATGACAATATAACGGTATGTACGGAGATAAAAAAATGACCTGCATGCAGTAAATGTCCTTAGTATGCTGGATGTAATGTTAAAAATTTGTTTTTGGGTGAACCCCCGCTTTAATTAAAACTATTCAGGGACTGCTTAGCAACCAGCAAGTGTTGAGATAATGAACACTTTGGTGGTGAGATCTATATAATGTATAATATAGTGTATGTATTGTGGAAGTCTGTAAGGCAGAGTGCAGAGGCCAGGGGCCCCTCATACCATCACAGTAGGCGGGGGGTTCCTCTCCCTGCACCTGCTGTCACTTTTCAAAAATGGCATGGCTGTGCGGGGCTTCATCTGCACAGCCGTGTCATTTATTCACAGTGATTGAGGGAACTACAAGTCCCGTCTTCCATTGCGGTAGACGGATTTTAACAGCGGTGTAACTGGAACCTTCAAGGGCCCCGACCAGGGCTCTTCACTCCCATTGTGAGAACCTTAATGGACCACATTCTTGCTGTCTTGTGCCCAGTCACATGTGCCAGTGTGCCAGGTGTCAGTAGTTTTTTTATTTTTGTTGTGTTATTTTTTTATTATTTTTTTACCATTTTTTGTGTACAATTTTATTTTTTTACGTGTTTTTTAGGACCCCCAATGGGGGGCTTTGGTGAAATATCAGGGGTCTAAACAGACCCCCTGATTTCTCACTTTTGGGACAGAGAAAGGGGTTTAGGATTCATCAGTCCCTTTCCATGAAGCTTCAGCTGCACAGAATGAATGAACACCAGCGGCAGCTGGTACATAAGGGGCGCCAGACGCATGGATGTCTGATTTTTGTTGTTGTGAAGCACATGATTAGAGCCTGAGGCTCTAATTGGCCTTAAACAGTTTAGGCTTGGGGTGCAGAGCACTGTGCCCCCGAGCCCACGCACTTACGACATTAAAGCGGAGTTCCGGCCACAATTTCACTTTTTAAATATAAATACCCCTGTAATACACAAGCTTAATGTATTCTAGTAAAGTTAGTCTGTAAACTAAGGTCCGTTTTGTTAGGTTGTTACAGCATTTAGACACTTTATAAAATAGAAATTGACTGGGGCCATCTTAAGTGTGGGCATCATGAAGCCAGACTGTATGACTTCCTGGATTTCAGCCTTGCAGATCTCGCACATGCTCAGTGCTGCACAAGCAGTGTAATAGGTTTCAGATCAGGTTTCAGCACCTGTACTGTCCAAGTCACATGATTCTTCGAGACTGGGGAGTGCACAGACTCCTGGAAAGTTACACCCACTACATTCCCAGGAGTCTGTGCGGTGTAGGTTAGGAAGCATTAAGCACCTAGGTGCAGGAAGAGGGAAGATTAACTATTCTGCCTAGCAACAACACTTTGAAGGCATCTAAAAAAAAAAAAAAATTCTTAAAGGACTAATGACATTTTTTTAAAACTACTGATGTAATGTTATATTTATGGGTGGAACTCCACTTTAACAAATGTTGATTCGCTATTGTCTTCCTGTCTTCCCTCAGAGACCTGGATGGGGAAAGTGCAGGGCAGTCGAGTAAGCCGGGGGGTGGGGGGTTTGTTTGCTGCCAAAAAATGGAGCACCAGTCACCAGTTATGAAAAGGAATACTCTTTAGAGAGCTTCCTATTCATTAAAGAGGGAGTTTTTTTTTAACATTAGATTGAGGCTCATTTTGTCAAGGGGAATCGGGTAGTTTTTTTAAATCGAAGCCGTACTTACCGTTTTAGAGAGCGATCTTCTCCGCCGCTTCCGGGTATGGTCTTCGGGACTGGACGTTCCTATTTGATTGACAGGCTTCCGACGGTCGCATACATCGCATCACGAGTAGCCGAAAGAAGCCGAACGTCGGTGTGGCTCTATACGGCGCCTGCGCACCGACGTTCGTCTACTTTCGGAAAATCATGACGCGATAGATGCGACCGTCGGAAGCCTGTCAATCAAATAGGAACGCCCAGTTCCGCAGCCCATACCCGGAAGCGGCGGAGAAGATGCATCTCTAAAACGGTAAGTACTGCTTTGATTTTAAAAAAAACTACCCGATTCCCCTTCACAAAATGAGCCTCAATCTAATGTTAAAAATTAACATTTCCGGGTGAACCTCCACTTTAATAAACAGAGGGATAGTATACACAGTTTACTATGCCCCAGCTGTGATCAGTACTATTCATTAGGACAAGGAAGGGGTCAGGAAATGACACATTTACCAACCCCCTTCCCTGCTCTTTATACTGACAGGCCAGCACACAAGGGCCCGGGGCAGCAGGACAGCGATAGGGAGGCGGCAGGTGGAGGAACCGATGCCCTCCATTTTTCTGCTGTGGCCACTGAAGGGAGAGGTGGAGAAGCGGGCATTCAGCGGCTACATGCAGATATCGGTTCCTCTACATGCTGCCACCCTATCACGGTCCTGCTGGGGGGGGGGGCAAAATAAGGGCATTTATCATTTTTTCCCAAAAGGTGAACTTTAAACCCCACACAATTGTGCTGCAACCTTGTGCATTGCAAGGGTTGTAAAGGGGAGCAGTTGGGGGGACTGTAATGTGTATCAGTCGTGTTTTTACTGCCTATCAAACACAAGTGTAAATGAGGCCTAACAGGGACAGAGACTGCAGTAAATACCTGGCAGGGGTTCTCTCTCCAATCCATACAAAAACTGAAACTGGCCATAGATGGTTTGTTTTTTGGGCTATTGGAGAGAAATGAGAAGTCTGTGAACAGCTGAATAGAAATCTTTTACTTATACTTTCGTGAATTCATAACTGCATTGACTTTATCAGCTGTCTGTGACTTTCCCTCAATAGATGTGTAAATAATAAAGCTTTCTATGAGAAAGGTGAAGTGTGGTGACTAGTGGGGAGGCCGCATGGTATGATGGTACATGTGAGAGCTGTGTGGCGGGGGAATGGGAGAATTCTAATAGCTGGAAACTTCCTGCCCCGGGACAGAGCTGACAGGAAACGTGCAGTGTGCAGAGAGCGGAGTGCACAGCGCCCTCTCCTCTCCTCTCCTGTCATGGCTGAGCCTGCAGGCAGGAGGAGCTGTGCTGACACGTCAGAATACAGGAGACACTTGTAAACACACAGCTCTGACCGGCCGGGGAGGAGGAAGAGGAGCCCTCCAACTTCATACAGGGCGGCTGCTGCTGCCGGAGCCCGGCTTCTGGTATGTACCCTTCCCTCTGTCTGCCTGGAGCAGGGGTTCCATCACAGGAGGGGACAGGGGTTCCATCACAGGAGGGGACAGGGGTTCCATCACAGGAGGGGACAGGGGTTCCATCACAGGAGGGGACAGGGGGCTCCATCACAGGAGGGGACAGGGGGCTCCATCACAGGAGGGGACAGGGGTTTCCATCGCAGGAGGGGGACAGGGGTTCCATCGCAGGAGGGGGACAGGGGCTCCATCGCAGGAGGGGACAGGGGTTCCATCGCAGGAGGGGACAGGGGCTCCATCGCAGGAGGGGGACAGGGGCTCCATCGCAGGAGGGGGACAGGGGCTCCATCGCAGGAGGGGGACAGGGGCTCCATCGCAGGAGGGGGACAGGGGCTCCATCGCAGGAGGGGGACAGGGGCTCCATCGCAGGAGGGGGACAGGGGCTCCATCGCAGGAGGGGGACAGGGGCTCCATCGCAGGAGGGGGACAGGGGCTCCATCACAGGAGGGGACAGGGGCTCCATCGCAGGAGGGGGACAGGGGCTCCATCGCAGGAGGGGACAGGGGTTTCCATCACAGGGGGGACAGGGGTTTCCATCACAGGAGGGGACAGGGGTTTCCATCACAGGAGGGGACAGGGGTTTCCATCACAGGAGGGGACAGGGGTTCCATCACAGGAGGGGACAGGGGTTCCATCACAGGAGGGGACAGGGGTTTCCATCACAGGAGGGGACAGGGGTTCCATCACAGGAGGGGACAGGGGTTTCCATCACAGGAGGGGACAGGGGTTTCCATCACAGGAGGGGACAGGGGTTTCCATCACAGGAGGGGACAGGGGCTCCATCACAGGAGGGGACAGGGGTTTCCATCACAGGAGGGGACAGGGGTGGAGGGATTAGGAAAAGTACTAATGAAAGTGTTAGAGTGACTGTAATAGATGGATGTCAACGGAGGAGATAGTTCAGCATTATACAGGGACTTTCCTAATATTATTATTATTATATACTGTATAGAGGACTTCCCTATTATTATTATTATTATTATTATTATTATTTACAGAGGACCCCATTAACCCTCTTATACAGAGGACCCCCCCCTACTATTATATAGAGATGTCCCCCCTATTATTATTATTATTATTATTATTATTATATACAGAGGACCCCCTATTATTATTCTTATATACAGAGGACCCCCTTAACCCTCTAATACAGAGGACCCCCCCTATTATTATATAAAGAGGACCCCCCCTATTATTATATAGAGATGTCCCCCTATTATTATTCGTATATACAGAGGACCCCCTTATTATTATTCTTATATACAGAGGAACCCCCCTGTTCTTCTTGTATACAGAGCACCCCCCTATTGTTGTTCTTGTATACAGAGGACCCCCCTATTGTTGTTCTTGTATACAGAGGACCCCCCTAGTGTTGTTCTTGTATACAGAGGACCCCCCTAGTGTTGTTCTTGTATACAGAGGACCCCCCTAGTGTTGTTCTTGTATACAGAGGACCCCCCTAGTGTTGTTCTTGTATACAGAGGACCCCCCCAGTGTTGTTCTTGTATACAGAGGACCCCCCCCATTCTTGTATACAGAGGACCCCCCTATGTGTCTAATATACAGAGGACCCCCCTATTCTTTGGGTTTTTTTCATATATATATATATATATATATATATATATATATATGAGAGAGAGCGGACCCCCCTATTCCTATTTACAGAGGACCCCCCTATAATTATTATTATATACAGAGATTTCCCCTTTTAATATTATAATATACAGAGGCTTTCCCTTTTCTTATTCTATATAAGGGACTCCTTTATTTATTATTATTATTATTATAATAATATATAGAGGACTCCCCTACTGTTATTATATATAGAGGATTTCCCATGCTATTATTATTATATATAGAGGATTTCCCTGCTTATATATGACTCCTCTATTAATAATAATATTTATAGAACAATCCCCTCTTCTTACTATTATATATAGATGTCTCCCCTATTATTATATATAGAGGACTTTATTATTAAAACAAATATATATATATATATATATATATATAATATATATGACACTATTATTATTATTATTATTATTATTATTATTATTACAATATCTAAAGGACTCCCCTCTTCTGTGACATGTCTGCACTCTCTGATTTCTGACTTTTACTTTCTCATGATGTTCTCAGTGGTTCCAGTTTCTCGTTGATGTTGAAGTTTCTCTGTATTGGGTGGGTGACATTTTGTTGGACACTTTAAGTTTTTTATATGAATTTGCTTTAAGGTCTTCACTCTATGGATAAATGTAGAATAAAATGAATTTCTATGAGCCCTGTCCTCGCCACAGATGGGTATGCGTTGTGTGAAGGTTCAGTCAAATGTTCAGTATTCTCTGAGGTGCAATCTACGTTCAGATCGCTCTTCAGTGAGCATGTGGCAGGCAGTGAGGAGGCATTGTATTGCCTCGTGATCTCTGCAGTAATGTACCATATCCATAGCATTTGCAGAGCAGCGCTAATCACTAGAATGGGTCATGATCTGCAGGCGATGGCACCCACCAAAAGTAACAAGGGGTATAATTTCTGCCCGGCGTGCATAAATCCCCAGCTGCTGCCTCTGCTGGTATAGTAGGTAGGGAGGGCTGTAAAAATGCAGCTCAGCCAATAGGGTTTTACCTCACTTTTGAATGACCTTAAAGATGCGGACACAGTGCAAGTCGCCACACTGTGCAGTACATAGACCTGTATTAAGTGTCAATTTGTGTCACTTCTAGAAAGTAATAAAAAAAAAAAAAAAGTAAACAATGTTGCTAAAACTAGGGATGATCTCAGGCATGTCCATATCCTAGTCTGGACCCATCTGAGCGATCCCACCAGAAAGCTGTCACTGTACTGGGCCATTCATTCAGGCATTTCCCACCCCATTACGTACCTCTTATACACGTGTGGCTGCAGGGAGAGGAAAGCCTTGGGACTTATGATGAGCTCAGTACATATGGCAGATTCCTAGGGCCTTTTCACCCGGATTCATTTTTGATGTGATGTGTTTCTGGGGAAAAAAACAAGTGGAAGAAAAAAGCATTAATAATGTATCCCTTTAAATCCTATAAAAATCTTCACACCGGTGCTGTGCATTTTTACAAGTCCTGCATGCGGCATCTTTGGTGCGCTTTTCAAAACAATGAGGCATCGGGGGTGGGTGCTGCTTTAGTAACCCTGTATATGGGTGTAAAATGTCACTAAAAGGTGGACTTATCCTTTAAGTCAATTTAAACAGGGATTGTGCAATCAGATTGGAATGTGTGTGTTTAGAGTTGTAAAGCTGGACTTTGGAGATGTGGGGTATTCCTTGTCTCTTTGCTCTATCTCCTCTGTGCTTCCTGTCAGCATGTTGCCATGAACAGAATGTTGATGTAGTGAAGTCACCTTCCTCTGACCTGTTTACATAGCAATTTAGCCATTTTCACATTGTTCTCAAACAGGCCCCTTCCACACAGGGTGGGCTTCATTGGAGTCCGTCTGCTCAGTGGGGAATCTGTCCGCTGATCCCCACTGAGCAGGCGGATGGCTGATCTGTGTCCACTCCGTTTATGCATTGCGGACACAGACACAACCCACTCTTCTCTATAGGCGGTAAGACTGCCTGTCTGTTTACACCCTGTGACCCACAGTTTGTTTAGTGTGCCGCTCAGGCTCGATCACTATGGGGAGTAGTGTGGGTGATGCTGCAACCACTGCAGGAGTGCCAGCAAGGGATGGAGCTTGTCCCAGCTCCTGTAGTCACTGGATGGAAGAGAGAAAAGAGCCCCGCTGCCGCACATCTACGGAGTCGCACGGCAGCATGAGCGCGATAACCTCAGGCCAGGCTCCCACCAGGCCACGCCCCCAACAAATTTTACCCCGCTTCTGGGAACTTAGTGGAAGGATTACCGCTCCAAACCTTAAACACCTGTGGTTTCGCTCCCGCCCTGTTACACTGACAAGTGCTGGCTCTGCACTAGAGCTGCACGATTTTGGCCAAAATGAGAATCACAATTTTTTTGCTTAGAATGAAGATCACGATTCTCACGGCGTAAAAAGTTTTTTTTTTAATTCATTAAAGTAATTTTTTCCAAAAAAATTGCATTTTAAAAAGACTGCTGCGCAAATACAGTGCAACATAAAATATTGCAACAACCGCCATTTTATTCTCTAAGGTCTCTACTAATAAAATATTTAATGTTTGGGGGTTCTAAGTATTTTTCTAGCAAAAAATAAATAAATGATTTTAACTTGAAAAGAGCTGTCAGAAAAAGGTTTGGTGTTTAAGTGGTTAAACGTTCCCTAATTTATATACAGAAGTTTATTCCTTTGAAGTGATACAATGTTTAGACTTAACTTTCCACTGATAAAGAATGTTTTTAAAACTTGGCAGGCTGCCCAGACTGACTTTTGGCTGAGAGCAGAGAGGAAATTATTTTCATGTCAAAGATCGTGAAACCCTGTGTCAAGAATTGCAACGGAAAAAAGATCGCGATAACGATTCTTGACGATTAATCGTGCAGCTCTACTCTGCACTAATCCGAAAAAAAAAAAAAAAATGTTTATTAAAAAAAAAAAATAGCAAAGAATAAAATCCAAAAAAATGGCAAAATAATGCAAAGATCATGCAAAATACAGTAAAAACAAAAAGTGAACATACAGGGGCAAATTACTAACGCGTTTCACATCAAGGTTAGATGCTTACTAGCTGCTTACTTACTGCTATGAGTAAGCATCTAACCTTGATGTGAAACGCGTTAGCCATTTGCCCCTGTATGTGTCCACTTTTTGTTTTTTTACTGTGTTTTGCATGATCTTTGCATTATTTTGTCATTTTTTGGATTTTATTCATTGCTATTTTTTTTAAATAAAATTTGCCTATCGGTGTGCCGCAGTCCAGGACGTCTCCTTTTTCCCCGGGAACTTAGTCATGGGGATCTCCATGACTAAGCTCCAGGGGGCGGAGAGAAATGCATTGGGAGTGTGGCCTGGTGAGAGCCTGGACTGAGGTTGTCGCTCTCATGCTGTCATGGGACTCTGTGGCTGTGCGGCAGCGGGGCTCTTTACGCTCTTCCTTTCAGTGTCCGTTTACACCCAAATGCAATCCGATTCACCAGATGGATGGAAAACAGATCCCCATTCGTCCTTATATTTATTTTTTAGAATGTTTTTTTAAAGGTATTTATTTAGTTTTCACAGTATTCGATACAAAGAAGAAAAAAAAAAATTCTGGCACTTGAGGGCATACAAAGTCAGGTATCCACTAATATTCAATAAACGGGAGCACCATGCTGAAAAGCCCAACTAACATTCATTCACACACACACACACACACACACACACACACACATATTCATATTCATACAAGCACCCCATACGACCCTCTATCAATGTCACAATCCCAGAGTTCCCTTCTTTGTCAGAAAGTTCTGTGCAAAACAATACCTGGCCAATTTGTTGCTGTCCGACGGACTTGTATTCTTAAGCTACATTAGTGGGAAAAAAACTATCAAGTAAGCTGCAATAATAGGACATACCCCCCCCCCCCCCCAGAAAACCTCAGAGACATATATCAACTTAGATTTGGGAAGAACCCCATGAACAATACGAAAGAAAGCATGGGCCGAAAGGAGGCCTCCCTTCCAATGCAATAAAATAGTGTTGCGTGCATAAAATGACATTATACGTAACAGTCCTAGCATGTGTACGAGGAACATAATCATTGAGAACACCTAAAAGTCCAACTTCCAGAGTGTCCGGCATTGGCAGATCAAGTTTGTGTTTGAAAAAGACAAATAAATCCTTCCAGAAGGACAAGAGTCCAGGGCGGTTCCAAAACATATGATTTTTTTTTTTTGAAGAAATCCAGTCACATCTAGAACAAGCAATATCCGAGCCCAATCCCATGCGAACCAGCCTGGCTGGGGTGTAGTGTAATGATGCACTAAAAGGAATCCACTCATCAGCAGTGCTGATTATATCTTGAAAGCATATCTCAGTAGCCTCTTCCCAGTCCTCCTCAGTAGTGATAAGCTCCGGCGTGTTCGCACAGTGCACGTGCAGAGGCCACCAGGAAGTCTGCACGGCGCTGCGCTAATCACAGGCAGGGACACATATTCCCGATGCTCGGTTGCAGAGATCGGGAAATGTCTCCCTGCCTGTGGTTAGCGCAGCGCCGTGCAGACTTCCCGGCGGGCTCTGCACGTGCACTGTGCGCACACGCTGGAGCTCATCCCTACTCCTCAGAAAGCTCAGGCATCAGCAACAGCCATTTGCGATGAGAGTTCTGGAAAGGATCAGCCCCCATCAACTGGAGGCGAACATAGAACGTTGTCACCAGTTTGTAGATTTCTGGAAACGACAAGAGATCCTCGATAGAAGATTCCGCCATTCGTCTGTATTTAGCAGATGATATCGGATGTTGGCAGGTGTCAACAGACACATGTCCCTTGACTTCCGCCACTTCATGGAGGCAGAAGGTCAGGTCCACCTAAAAAACTGACAGATGGAGCCGATCAGTCTGCTACTGTCAAAGGGGCCTAAGGGAGCTTTTTTTATTTTACCAATTCTAATTGGAAAGATATTTCAATCTTGGATGAGTTGTGTGAAAACATTTATAAATGGACCCCCTAGCGCACCACAATGCGCAGATGCAAAGCGCTGTGCAATGCATTGTTATGCGCAGCGTTGATAAAAATGCTGGTAAACCTGTTTTGTGCTGCAACAAAAGTTAATGCACCACAGAACAGTGAATGGGCCCTGCACAGGAGCCAAGGACTGCACAGGACACAGTGATTTGAATGCAGGACAGCCAAGTGGCCTCCCAGAAGTTAAATTATGCAATTTTTGTTCCTTTCACCACGGGTGGAAGAAAATATAACTGCTTGATTCTCCCATCGACACATTCGGGGGGTTATTTACGAACAGCAAATCCACTTTGCATTACAAGTGCAAACTACAAGTGCAGTCGCTGTAAATCTGAGGGGTAGATCTGAAATGAGGGGAAGCTCTGCTGATTTTATCATCCAAGCTAAAATGCTGTTTTTTATTTTCCTTGCATGTCCCCCTCGGATCTACAGCGACTGCACTTCAAAGTGCACTTTCAGTACAATTTCAACTTGCACTTGTAGTGCAAAGTGGATTTGCCTTTAGTAAATAACCCCCTTAGTGTTGATGGAGGAATCCCTCCCTTGGCGCTATTGTGTTCTGCCAGCGGGGATCGCAGAAAGCCTTCCCTGCTGGCAGAACACAACGATTAAGCCCCGTGTCAGGCGACATTGGCTGGTTCAATAAAAACTGGCATTCTGCCCGTGTGTAAAGCAGCCGGTCTAAATGGCTGGCTTCTGTCGGATGAGCATTTGGTTTTGTGTATTTGCATAAGCATCTGTGGTGTATATGTTCCCCGAACACAAAAAATCTCCAATTGGAAGACTACAGCAGTGCATGTGCATGTTTACGTTGATGCACAAAAGTGTCAGCATTTACTCAAGTATGCCCACCTACAGTCATATATATATATATATATATATAAAAAATGCCTGTAAACGAAAAGCAGCTAAACGCGAGTTACCGCGTTTAGACACGCTTGAAATACCTGTAAACTCAGTTTCTGAATACATTTTTTTGCGTTAAAAAAAATTAGCCAGATTCAGGTAGAGATACGCCGGCGTATCAGTAGATACGCCGTCGTAACTCCGAATCTGCCCCGTCGTATATTTAAGCGTATTCTCAAATTGAGATACGCTTAAATGTTGTCGTATCTTAGCTGTCTATTTACGCTGGCCACTAGGGGCGTGTACGCTGATTTACGTCTAGAAAACGTAAATCAGCGAGATACGCCTATTTACGAACGTACGTTTGCCCGTCGCAGTAAAGATACGCCGTTTACGTAAGGCGTATTCAGGCGTAAAGATAATCCACCAAAAAGATGGCACAGCCAATGTTAAGTATGGACGTCGGAACCGCGTCAAAGTTTTCCAATTTTACGTTGTTTGCGTAATTCGTCCGTGAATGGGGCTGGCCGTAATTTACGTTCACGAAACCAATGAGTCTTTTTGGCGTAATTTGGAGCATGCGCACTGGGTTACGTCCACGGACGGCGCATGCGCCGTTCGTTCAAAACGTCATTTACGTGGGGTTATGCTTAATTTACATAAAACACGCCCACCTCTTCCACATTTGAATTAGGCGCACTTACGCCGGGACATTTACACTACGCCACCGTAACTTAGGACGCAAGTTGTTTGTGAATACTGTACTTGCCTCTCTAACTTACGGCGGCGTAGCGTATATGAGATACGATACGCCTGCCTAAAGTTAGGCACGTCTACCTGAATCTGGCTAAATGTCTCTAAACTCAACTGCCTAAAAAAATGACTATAAATGACCCTCTGTACATGGGACAGATAAGATAACATAGAGGAGAGTTCAGGGGCAGCTGAAAAAAAAGCTCAACTGCTCCGAAGTGTCCGTTTACCAGAAGTGTACATGAGGCCTTACAACACAGAAAAGAAAGCGAAAGAGAAAGCAAGTCATATAGTTATTATATAATACTTTGGTGTTGCTTAACTGAAGAACACTTAACACGTTGTATGTGTACCTGGTATAACAAGTTACTGCCAACTTTTGGCAATCAGGTTGGCAACAATTCAAGAGCTATTTGTTGTCTTGTTATTGGAGGAGGTACCTTGACAACCAGTAGAGGCAGCAATTCATTGGGCTTGGATGGATTCAATCTTTAAAGCCCAAGTTTAGTTCATTTAAAAAAAAATCAGCACAATGAATGGTACTTAAATTTAAAGTGGTATTACCCCAAACATTTCATATATTGCAGCTTACCAATCATTAGATGTGGTGGCTACATTCGTTTTCTTTTTGTAGGCTTTTCTCCCCTCTGTTTTCACCTGGTGATCTGGCCAGTAACGCCTCTCATTAGAGTGCCCCCACTCTGGATGTATGGGCAGAGAGACACCTATGGACCGCACCATTGTCGGTCTGGAGGGAGGGGAATGTTCTATGCACTGGCATAGAAAAGCAGCTAAACATGGATTAAATATGGACCAGCTGAATTTCAATCCATGCAATATTCTTAAAGTAGGGCTAAAACCAAAACATTTAGTTTAATTTTGGATGGAGTAAGGAATGGCGAACACCTCAGTCGGGTCTGCCCCACTGGGCACTGATAGGTGGCACTGGATAGGCAGCACTGATGAGGAGCTACTGACAGGCATTAGTGAGTGGCACTTTGATGGGGCACTGACAGGCATTACTGATGGAGCACTGTTGTGGGCACTGATTAGTACTGGCATCCATTTATTATGGGGACAGGCTTGCAGATGTTGGGTACTGATGGGCACCTTTTGATGGGGGCTGTGCGGATAATCCATGTGCTGACATGGAGAGACGCCGATCGGCGAGAAACATTGTCAGGAGAAACATTGTTTATCATAAACCAGTGTGCCTAAAATGTAAATTTCTATATCAGAAAAGGCCTTCAATTGCTCTTTTTCAGGAAGTTTTGGGTTTGCCAAACTGGTCACCCCTGCAGACTTCCTGCCAGTCACATGGTTGTAGCTGGAAGCACGAGTATCAGGACAAGTATTTCTCAATGATCTGTGGCTTGTTGCCTGTTGTACCGTGACTCAGCAGCAGCACATCAAGCCCATTTGTACAGCTGTGTTTCTCTATGTCGCAGGGCGGTTGCTAAAACAGAGCTGGCCTGGAACGCATTACATTAGCTAAGCGTATGGAGTCGGTTGTGCATGGTCAGGGAATTGCCATATAACTTTGTTCTATTTTTAGTATAGAACATTTTAGTAAATGTTCTAACATTTAGTATTACAATGCCTGAACAGTGAAGTATTTTCTAAGCTGCTCTATTTGAGGGAGTCCCATGTGCTGTTTTATATTTGCTGTTCCCCGGCGACTCTGAAAAGCAAATACATGAATCTATGACAACACTGCTAATAAAAGCGAAACCTTTGTTATCTATTTTGGATAGAATGAGCAAAATTTAAGGCTCGCGCAGATGCTTAGGCTGCATTCACACCTAGGCGTTTTGTCGCCTGAAGCGCGACGCTACAATACGCTGGAGGGGAAAAATAACATTTTTGTGTATGGAGATGGTTCACATCTCCACGCCGAACGCCTGAACCTGAAACAATTCCCGGACCCTTTTTTGTTGCGCTTATCGGGCGGCTTCGTTTTTTACCATAGCCGACAATGACCTATACAAAACCGTGGTTAAAAACTACGCGTTTTGACGCGGCAAATCGCGGTACAAAATGCCGCAATTTGTCGCAGCAAATCTTGGTACAAAACGCCGCAAATCGCCTATGCAAAGGTGTGAATGCAGCCTTATGCCGCATGATACACATGACCGTTTTTCTTGACGAGAAAAATGCTAATTTTGTAATTGGCTGTGAAAAACCGTCATGGATGCTCCAGAGCATTTTTCTCGACGAGAAAAATGCCCGAATTTTTTCTTTTAGAGCCTGCTCTATTTTTTTCTCGTAGTTTTTCACGTCGTGTGTACGCTTTAACGGGGGGGGGGTGGGGGACATGCATGCTCAGAAGCAAGTTGAGACGGGGAAATTAGCAAAAGCAGCCCAAAGGGTGGCGCCATTCGGATGGAACTTCCCCTTTATAGTGCTGTCATATGTATTGTACGTCATCGCGCTATGCGCGAGCATTTTTTTTTTCTCAAACGTTGCTTTTTTTTTATATGACATGAATACCGGTCGTGTGTACGCTGCATAAGAAGCTTTGGTGTGCTGAGGTATAAAATTGACGGCGCTTTGTGGCACCCAAAAAGCCACATGTGCTGCATACAGCAAAAAAGTGGACGATTAGACACCCCAAACATGAAAGCAGCACAGCCAATTACATCCATTCACTTTTATTGGTGATTGTACACATCACATACAGCTGCTCGGGCACCAGGGATTTTACATCTTGGCACACAGGAGTTGCTAAATGTCCGTGGGAACAAGGCCTTAAAGGAACACTAAAGTAAAAAAAAATTTTTTTTGTAAAATAACAAACATGTTAGACTTACCTCCACTGTGCAGCTCGTTTTGCACAGAGTGTCCCTGAATCTGGTCTTCTGGGGTCCCTCGGCGGCTGTCTCGGCTCCTCCTCGCAAGAGCTTTCCACCTGCATGGTCGGTGCGGCTCTATACTGCGCCTGCGCACAGACGTTCGGCTTCTTTCGGAAAATCGTGACGCGATGGATGTGACCGTCGGGAGCCTCTCGGAAGACTATCAATCAAAATAGGAACGCGCAGCCCATACCCGGAAGCGACGGAGAAGATGCATCTCGTAAACGGTAAGTACAGCTCATATTTTAAAACAACTAGCCGATTCCCCTAGACAAAACGAGCATCCATCTAGGGGGAAAAAGTTTTATGTACGGGTGAACCCCCGCTTTAAGGTGAAAAAACATTTACCTTTACAACCCCTTTAAGGTTCAGTTCATAGTTAGTAAGGTTGAAAAAAAGACACAAGTCAATCCAGTTCAACGGGTTCACACTACTGCAACCTTACTGTTGTAAAACTCTACATTGTGACTTGCTTTTGACTTGATATGACTTCAATGCCACTTCAATGCGACATTGTTTGCAACTTTCACAAAGATAAGAGAAACAAATGACATCCTTGCATCTTTTTGTGTTTTTAACGTTGCAGTCTATGGCACTCGTGTCACAAGGAAGATGCAGAAAGGTAGTGCAGGAACTCATTTTTTGTTGCTGCAACTTGAATTGCAGCAATTAAGACAGCACCCATTAAAATGAATGTGTTTTGACTTGTCATGTGGCTTTCTGTGTCACAGCAAGTCACATGAGAAGTCACAGCAGTGTGAACCAGGGCTAAAACCTCTATCATGCTTTTACTGACATTTTCTCCTTTTGGGGGGATTTCTTTTCATGATACTGCAGGAAGAAAAGGGAAATCGTCCTAGCAGGGACACAGTGATAAGAAACAACTGAGTTGCATAGTTAGTCAGGTTGAAAAAAGACACTCTCAGGCCGCGTACTCACGGTCGGTCAAAACTGATGAGAATGGACCGAAGTTCAGTTTCATCGGTCCAAACCGACCGTGTGTACGGCCCATCGGTCTTTTGTCCTTTGGACCAAAATTTTAAAACTTGCTTTAAAATCGAACCGATGGACCGCTGACCTATCGGTCCAAACCGATGGTTAGTGCACAAAAGCATTGGTTCAAAACCCGCGCATGCTCAGAATCAAGTCGACGCATGCTTGGAACTTTGTTTTTTTCAGCATGTCGTTGTGTTTAACGTCACTGTGTTCTGACCCGATCGGATTTTGAACTGATGGTGTGTACACACATCAGACCATCAGGCCACTTCAGCGGTGGACCGATGAAAACGGTCCGTCAGACCATTCTCATCGGATGAACCGGTCGTGTGTACGCGGCCTCAAAGTCAATCTAGTTCAACCCTAAAAAAAAAAACATACAATCCCATATACACAATCCTTCACCCACAGTTGATCCAGAGAAAGGCGAAAACCCCCAACAAAGCATGATCCAATTTGCTCCAGCAGGGGAAAAAATTCCTTCCTGATCCCCAGAGAAGCAATCTGATATTCCCTGGATCAACTTTACCTATAAATATCAGTACCCAGTTATTTTATGTACATTAAGGCTTCATGTACACGGGACGTTGTTCAACCTCTCCTGAACGATTTAACTTGACAGCTAGAAACCAGTGTCTAAAAACGGCCGTTTAGCCGTGTTTGCGTCTGCATTTAAAAAAAAAAAATATGTAATATGTAAAAAACGCCTATAAATGAAACGCGGGTTAACGCATTTAGACGCGTTTGGCGTCTGAAACGTCAAACTTGATTGCCGAAAGTGGCTTCATATGGTAGGATAAGGTCAATGTTCAACCTCCCAGCTCTTTCAGTTTTTCAATTACTGGTGTCAAGCCAAGGGCCAAAACTCAAGCCTTGTATGGCTAGCATTAGTATTTACTGATTTTTTTTTTTATTTCTTCATTCAGTCCAATAAACTTTCAACAGTTTAATCCAACTTCACTCTTATCAGAATAAATTTCAAGCTGAGAGAGCTTTTTTTTTTCTGACTCTGAAGCCCTTCAATGTGTTGTCCAGATTGGCCATAAGATTCCTGCCAAGAAAGCAGCATTCTTTGTGGTTACAATCTGTATCTTTCAGGCCAGGAAAATAGAGCCAATCATCAATTCTACTTCTTACCATCCCTTCCGCAGGGCCTGATTGGTTTTAGCTGACATAATCAAGGGGGAGTGTTTATAAAGAGTAGTATACAGAGAGGTCTGATATTTTTACATTTCATCAGAACGAGTTCCACAGAATTTCTATGAAGATACATCGAATTATGGAATGTCGTCAAAGCAATGAACTGCAACATTGTGTGCAGGAAATTGAGTGTAGCGGATGGGAAATTGGGATATTTTATTTATTACAGGTGTTTATAAAGCTCCAAAAGTGTATGCAGAGCTTTACATACAGTATCTCACAAAAGTGAGTACACCCCATTAATGTCTAAACCGCTGGCAACAAAAGTGAGTGCACCCCTAAGTAAAAATGTCCAAATTGGGCCCAAAGTGTCAATATTTTGTGGCCACCATTATTTTCCAGCACTGCCTTAACCTTCCTGGGCATGGAGTTCACCAGAGCTTCACAGGTTGCCACTGGAGTCCTCTTCCACTCCTCCATGATGACATCACAGAGCTGGTGGAGACCTTGCGCTCCCCCACCTTCCGTTTGATGATGCCCCACAGATGCTCAATAGGGATTAAGTCTGGAGACATGCTTGGTCAGTCCATCACCTTTATCCTCAGCTCCATTAGCAAGGCAGTTGTCGCCTTGGAGGTGTGTTTGGGGTCGTTATCATGTTGGAATACTGCCCTGCAGCCCAGTCTCCGAAGGGAGGGGATCATGCTCTGCTTCAGTATGTCACAGTACATGTTGGCATTCATGGTCCCCTCAATGAACTGTTGCTCCCCAGTGCCGACAGCACTCACCATGCTTGACTGTAGACAAGGTACACTTATTTTTGTACTTCTCCTGGTTGCCACCACACACGCTTGACACCATTTGAACCGAATAGGTTTATCTTGGTCTTATCAAACCACAAGACATGGTTCCAATAATCCATGTGCTTAGTCTGCTTGTCTTCAGCAAACTGTTCGCTGGCTTTCTTGTGCATCATCTTTAGAAGAGGCTTCCTTCTGGAACGACAACCATGCAGACCAATTCGATGCAGCGTATGGTCTGAGCACTGACAGGCTGACCCCCCTTCAACCTCTGCAGCAATGCTGGCAGTACTCGTATTTGTCTATTTCCCAAAGACAACCTCTGGATATGATGCTGAGCATGTGCATTCAATTTCTTTGGTCGACCATGGCGAAGCCTGTTCCGAGTGGAACCTGTCCTGTTAAACCTCTGTATGGTCTTGGCCACCGTGCTGCAGCTCAGTTTCAGGGTCTTGGCAATCTTCTTATAGCCTAGGCCATCTTTATGTAGAGCAACAATTCTTTTTTTCAGATCCTCAGAGTTCTTTGCCATTCCTGTTTGTCATTGATCTGGATATCGGGTAAATCATTCCCTTAGAAGACAATCTGAGCAAATGACAAAGTTCAGCCTCATAGCTACACATGTGCCTGGTCTACTGAGCATACACAGTTCCCAGTTTTATTACTATGTGTAGCAGATAGGGCAGTATCTGTTTCTGAATTCCGGTATCATGCTTTTTTTTTGTGTTATGCCAGTCTGTTTACCTGGTTGGAATGCACTGATGAATATTTTTGCAGTGGAAATACATATCTGAAATATGGTATGTTAATGTGAATTGGCTAGTGTTAAAGCCCAACTCCAACTAAGGCACAAAATGTAAAAAGTTTCTTCCCATCTCCCATTGGCTGCTATAATCCGATTTCCAACGCTGTTCCCTGCAGACACACCAAGCCAGCAGCCCAGATCATTCAACCCAGGTTGATGAAAAATGATAAAAAAATAAACAAAGTATCTACACTACATTACCAAAATTATTGGGACCACCTGCCTTTACACACACATGAACTTTAATGGCACCCCTGTCTTAGTCCATAGGGTTTTTGAGCTGACCCACCCTTTGCAGCTATAACAGCTTCAACTCTTCTTGGAAGGCTTAGGTTTAGGAGTGTGTCTATGGGAATGTTTGACCATTCTTCCAGAAGCACATTTGTGAGGTCAGGCACTGATGTTGGACGAGAAGGCCTGGCTCGCAGTCTCTGCTCAAAGCAAGGTCCATAGACATGGATGAGTGAGTTTTGGGTAGAGGAACTTGACTGACCTGCACAGATTCCTGACCTCAACCCGACAGAAAACCTTTGGGATAAATTAGAGTGGAGACTGCGAGCCAGGGCCGATCCTGGGCGGGTGCACCGTGCTTCGGCACTGCAAGCTGCTGCAGAGGAGGGGCGCTGAATGGGGATCAAAAGTGCAAAAGGACCCTTATGCCGTGTACACACGGTCGGAATTTACGACAACAAATGTTCAATGTAAGCTTGTTGTCGGAAAATCTGACCGTGTGTATGCTCCATCGGACATTTGCTGTCAGAATTTCCGACAACAAATGTTTGAGAGCTGGTTCTCAATTTTTCCCAACAACAAAAGTTCCAATCGTGTGTAGCCAATTCCAACGCACAAAAATCCTACACATGCTTTGAATTTCATTTTTCTCGGTTTGTCGTGCCTGTTCTACGTCACTGCGTTGTTGACGTTCGGAATTTCCGACAACATTTGTGTGACCGTGTGTATGCAACACAAGTTTAAGCTAACATTCTGTCGGAAAAAGATCCACGGTTTTGTTGTTGGAATGTCCGATCGTGTGTACGCGGCATTATGCTGCACAAAAGCACATCGCTGTAAAAGGAGTCAGTCTTTTTTTTTTCATACATTTTTTTTGTGTAGTATCTGTGCTGTCTGAGTTCGAAAAATTTGGTTTGCTTTTTAAAGTTTTTCCATAAAAACAAAAACCACATTCATTGTTAGAAATTTGTTCTAAAAAAATGTTCTACCCTGCTTCTTCAAAATGTTTTGGCACTGCAATCAAAAACAAACGTTGGTTTGACACCACTAGCGATTTAAGAAAATAATGTCTATTTGTTTTTCTAAAGTGGAGTGTACTCCTCGCCCACCTCGCCACATTTGGCATGTCATTTTTTTAGGGGGGGACTTCTTATGCCGCGTACAGACGGTCGTTTTTTGTGATAAAAAAAAACGACAAAAAAAAAATTCGAACATGCTTGAATTTTTTGTGTCGTTTTTCAAAACGTCGTTTTTTGTTTCACAGAAATTGACCGTGTGTAGCAAAAAACGACGTTTAAGTTGTGCTATGCTCTTTCTATTTTCAGGTGATGGATTGAACAGTGCTCTGTGAAATGTGCAAAGCTTGAGATATTATTTTATAACCTAACCCTGCTTTAAACTTTTTCACAACTTTATCCCTGACCTACCTGCTGTGTTCCTTGGCCTTCATGATGCTGTTTGTTCACTAAGGTTCTCCGACAAACCTTTGAGGCCGGGTTCACACTGGTACGAATCTGACTTTGCCCTGCGACTTGAAGTTTGACATCCATCCGACTTCAATGAACGGGGGTCCTGACAATACCAGGCACTTTGTGTCTGGTATGACTCTTTATGGGAAACTCCATGGCAAATGAAAAAAAAAAAACGTCATGGAGTTCCCCCTCCAAGAGCATACCAGGTTCTTCGGTCTGGTATGGATTTTAAGGGGAACCCCCACAACAAAAAAGGTTTGGGCCCCCCCAAAATCTATACCAGACCCTTATCCGAGCATTCAGCCTGGCAGGTCAGGAAAGGGGGAGGGGATGAGCGAGCGCCCCCCCCTGAACCATACCAGGCCACCTGCGCCTTCCACCCCAAAGCACCTTGTCCCCATGTTGATGAGGACAAGGGCCTCTTCCAGACAACCCTGGCCAATGGTTGTCGGGGTCTGAATGTGGGGGGGGCCTATCCGAATCTGGAAGCCCCCTTTAACAAGAGGGTCCCCAGATCCAAGCCCCCCACCCTATTTGAATGAGTATGGGGTACATTGTACCCCTACCCATTCACCCAAAAAAAGTTTGTCAAGAAAGAAAACACTACACAGACTTTTAAAGTAATTTTAATTTATTATGGCAGCTCCGGTCTCTTCAGCTGTGTTCTTCTCCCTCCTCCGCTGATATCTTCTCCCCCTCTCTGATTCTTCTCTCTGCACTGTCTTCTACCCTTGCCCGGTCTCTTCTCTCTGCTGTGTTCTCCCTCTGTTCTTGACTTAACGCTATCTCCAGCTCGAATGCTGGGTCCGCTGTGCGCCACTACTTATATTGGCATGGGGCAGGGACACCCTGTACCGCTGTCTGGAGGCCCTACTTCTTATTACGTCACCACCCGGGGCGTGATGGGGTGGTGATGTCATAAGGGGATGGGGTCTCTGGATGACGTCACCCGGTGGCCCCGCCCCATGCCAATATAGGTAGTGGCACACGGCAGACCCAGCATTCAAATGGAAGAGAGCGTCGGAGGGAGAGGAGACCCGGCGGAGGGAGAGGAGACTCGGCAGAGGCCGAAGACCGCATACAGAGGAGAAGGACCGGAGAGGGCTAGAAGACATCAGCGTTGAGCGGAGAACTGGCAGAGGATGAAGACATTGCCAGAGAAGAAATCTGAAGAGATGCCAGAGCTGATTTAATAAGTTATTAGGTCAAAAACTTGTGTACTGTTTTTATTTTTGACACTTTTTCTTAGGTGAATGGGTAGGGGTACAATGTGCCCCATACTCATTCACATAGGGTGGAAGGCCGGGATCTGGGGGCCCCCTTGTTCGCAGACCCCGACAACCACCAGCCAGGGTTGTTGGGAAGAGGCCATTGCCCTCATCAACATGGGGACAAGGTGCTTTAGGTGTTGAGGGCATGTGGTCTGGTATGGTTCAGGAGGGGGCACTCGCTCATCCCCACCCCTCTTGCCTGACCTCCCAGGCTGCATGCTCGGATTAGGGTCCGGTATGGATTTTGGGGGGGGGGGGCCACATCGTTTTTATCTGGCGTGGAGGTTCCCCTTAAAATCCATACCAGACCGTAGGGCCTGGTATGGTCTTGGAGGGGGAATCCCATGCTGTTTTATTTTTATTTTTATTTTATTTATTTTTTTATTTGGCGTGGAGTTCAAGAACCTCAGAGTACAAGTTGCGTGCAAAAGTAGGATGAGTTAAGCCGATGATTGGACTTCAATGATATTCAATTGGCTGAAGTAGGATCAAAGTTGGACCAAAGTAGTACAGGAACTTTTTTCAAAGTCGGACCGACTTGTATCGGACCAGTTTAGACAGCTCTCATAGGGAAACATTGATTTCCATACATCATGCGACATGAGCGCCCTATGTTGGAGAGATTGTCGTATAAGTGTGAACCCGGCCTTAGGGCCTCACAGAACAGCTGTATTTATGCTGAGATTAAATTACATACAGGTGGACTATATTTACTAATTAGGTGACTTCTGAAGGCTATTGGTTCCACTAGATTTTAGTTAGGGGTATCAAAGTAAAGGGAGTTGAAAATTGTTTATCATTTTCCTTCCACTTTACAATTATGTGCCACTTTGTGTTGGTCTGTCACACAAAATTCCAATAAAATACATTTATGTTTTTGGTTGTAACATGACAAAATTTGGAAAATTTCATTGGGTATGAATAGTTTTTCATGGCACTATATGTGTCTAAAGCATGTTTAGCATGGGTACTCATATTTGTCCAGACAGACTCTTTATAAACATGCAAATATCATTTACGGTATTTTGTTTCATGGAGTCGCACCAATTTTAGAAGGTTTTTAGGCAAAGGTTTTTCATCTGTAAAGCCACATATATGAAGAAAATTAAATTTTAACGTTAGTTCATGAAATAGTCTTTAAAAAAAAAAAACATGTGACTGTATAATATTTCTTAATTTTTTTGGAAAATTAGAAGAACCTTTTTGTTCTCAGAGTGCCAGCTATGTTATGCTTTGTTGCGTAAATGGCATTGGGCATGAATCAAAAACTGGCATTAATTTATTGGATAACAAAGACTCTCTTTACAACAGATTTTCTCTTATCATTGCCAAGAATCTTCAAATTATTCAACATTAATCTGAGAACAGAGATGTCCTTGTAGAGATACTAGCAGAGCGAAAAAAAAGTATTTTGTGTTTTAAGGAACAAGAATTTATTTTACGTTCTCGCCACATTCTTTTTCCCAAGGGTTGAACCAACAATTAGGAAATGGGAAATGGCCGATAATAAAACTTGTAAGGGACTACCCGCTTGTAACATAGGATTTTTAAGGCCCACAGAAGGGGATACCAGCGAGATGAATAGCTGCAATGTCTCAAGTCTAAATGTAGGCAGATAGAAAAACCCCTTCTTTAATCTTGTTGAGTATCTATTTAAAAATACTTCAATGTATAAATAGTATCACAGAGTGTCTTTGTAATAGCCTCCCGTAATTCCCAGACACATCAACATCCACGCTGGGAGAGGGAGGGGCAGCATCGTACACCAATCACTGTATTGGACAGTGCTGTGAATAGAAAAAACTGAGTTTGTTTATTGGAGAGAGAACATAGGGATGACCCCGCCAGTGAGCTAATGTTCCTGCACTATCCAGTCATAGCCATGTAGGTTTAAAGTGGATTTTTCACTTTTTTACCTCTGAGAATAAAAAATAAAAACATTCTTTATATTTCTGAATATGCATTTATTTTCTGCTCCATTTCCTCCGTATGCCCTGGTGTGTTCGTTTCTATGCGCGAATACAGTGGGTGGGGGCGCTTTTAAATACTGTTTTTTTCTTATTTTTTTTTTTCTTATTTTTACTGTCCCTTAAAATAAAATGTTTTATCACTTTTATTCCTGTTACAAGGAATGTAAACATCCCTTGTAATATAAATAAGGGATGGCAGGTCCTCTTCATGGAGACATCTGGGGTCTATAAAGCAAAAATTATTTATACAATGCTGTAGAGCTGCACGATTCTGGCTAAAATGAGAATCACAATTTTTTTGTTTAGAAGGTAGATCACAATTCTCTCACGATTTTCGCTGCGTAACATCATCTTTCACATTAAAACCATAAAAAATGGGATAACTTTACTGTTTCGTTTTTTTTTTTTTTATTTAATTGCATTTGAAAGACCACTGGGCAAATACAGTGTGACATAAAATATTGCAGCAATTGCCATTTTATTCCCTAGGGTCTCTGCTCAAATATATATAATGTTTGGGGGTTCCAAGTAATTTTATAGCAAAAAAATATTGATTTGAACTTAAAGGGGTTGTAAAGGTAAAAGTTTTTTTTACCTTAATGCATTCTATGCATTAAGGTGAAAAAACTTCCGACTATAACGGCCCCCGTTATACTTACCTGACCCCTTGAAAAGTACTGCGCTTGGCCCGACATCCTCTTTGCTGCTCAGCCTGGCTGTTGATTGGCTAGAGCGGATGGATTGAAAGCAGCGCAGCCACTGGCTGGCGCTGCTGTCAATCGCATCCAGTGACGCGGCGCGCCCAGGGGCAGGGCCGAGTGATACAGTGAGCGGCTATGGCCACTCGCTGTATCACGGGAGCGCGCCCGCAAGGACTCCACACAATGCGAGGGAGCTCGCATGACTTTGTGGAGTTCTTGCGGGGAGGACCAGAGACAGCCGCCGAGGGACCCCGGAAGACGTGGATCGGGGCCACTCTGTGCAAAACGAGCTGAACAGTAGAGGCAAGTATAACATGTTTGTTATTTAAATGTAATTTTTTTATTTACAACCCCTTTAGGAAACAAGTGTTAGAAAAAGATTTGGACTTTAAGTGGTTAAACTTCCTGCATTTACATAAAGAAGTTTGATCTAAGAAGGAAGTTAGTTACAATGTTTCATGTTGTTAAAAACTTGGCAGACTGCCTGGATATTTTCTTTACACACACAGAAGTTTATCCCTTTGATGTTAACTTGGCAGACTGACGGATATTTTCTTTTGACACCTGAGTGAGCAGAGAAAGTCTCTCCACTTGTTATATGAAAGAATCTGCAAACTCTGCATTGGAGATCGTCAGGGGGGGTGAAATTGAGATCGCAATTTTATTAACGATTAATTGTGCAGCTCTACAATGCTGTGAAAAAGTATTTGCCCCTTTTTCTGATTTTAATTTTGTGCATATTTGTTACACTTAAATGACTCAGATCATCAAACAAATTTTATTATTACACAAAAATAACCCGCGTAAATGCAAAATGCAGTTTTTAAATGATGGTTTCATTTATTAAGACAAAAAAGCTGTCCAAACCTGCTTGGCTTTATGTGAATAAGTAATTGCCCCCTCTTTGGCCACATTGGAGGGTTTTCCAGCATGAAAGGCCTATAAATGTTCAAGATACAGCATCTCAATTACATTTAAGTCCAGGCTTTGACAAGGTCACTCCAAAACCTAAATTTTGCTTTGTTGAACCATTGGAGATGGACTTGCTGTTGTATTTGGGATCATTGTCCTGCTGCATAATCCAAGTGCACTTGAGCTTGAGGTCACGAACTGATGGCCGGACATTCTACTTTTATGATTTTCTGGTAGAGCTCAGAATTCATGGTTCCATCAATTATGGTAAGTAATCCAGGTCCTGAAGCTGCAAAGCAGCCTCAGACCATCACGCTACCACCGCCATGTCTGACTGTTGGTATGATGATCTTGTTATGAAAAATGCTGTATTAATTTTATGCCAGAGAGACGCACACCTTCCAAAAAGTAAATTTTTTGTCTCCTCACCTTTTTTCCCTTAATAAATGAAATAATAAGTTTAAAAACTACATCTTGGATTTACTCAGGTTACCTTTGTGTAATATAAAAATTTGTTTGATCTAAATCATTTAAGTGTGAGAAATATGCAAAAAAATAGAAAATCCGGAAGGGGCAAATACTTTTTCACAGCACTGTATGTATTGTAAATGGCAAGTGTGTAAATCCGTCCCATCATTTCTAAGCAGCGTGGTCAGACAGATTTGCCCCGTGACAATATTGCTTGGAAGGAGATGGAGCAGGGGTCACTCCAGAGACCAGCGTTTCCGTTCACAAAATTGTTGGTACTCAATAATGATTTAGAAGAAGCAATCGAGTTGCTGGCATTTCTTGCTATTTTGATGTTTATGAGACACAACAAGCCTGAGCGCCCTTATTTAGCTCATCATTCTACAAGCACTTGGGTGAGTTTTTGTGGACATCAGGTGCACACAATATAGAAAACAAAAAACCCTGCCCCGGTGAGGTAGTTGCTACAACGTAACGCGTACGGGGGAAGGAGCCTGAAGTCGCTTGCTGCCATCTCTGAGAAGACGCATGGTGTGTGTATTTCCTTTCTGCCGTTTTGCCTTTCGGGCCGTTTTTAAAGCAGAGAGCACTTAGATCTGTTTTTTCTCTTATCCTCGATCTCAATGCTGCCGAGCCTAAGAAGTTTGCTATCCACATATTGCACCAATCTGTCTATCGATTTCTGCTGGTATGACTGCCTGGTAAAACAGGGGTCCATACCTTAAGGTGAGAGTAGCCATTCTTAATGGTGGAGGGATCACTTATTTAAAGTTAGTCACCGGTGAAGATTTGGAGTGGTTGTCACCCTATTCCTTTGCGGTAAAATCGCTGTAAAAACACAGTAAAATCGTGGTAAAAACTCGGTAAAATAGCGGTGTTTTAACGCTCCGCTATAGGCGTTTCCAGTGTGAAAGGGCTCTAAGGGAAACAGGCTGTGAAGCCTTTACGGCTTCACTGCCCGTTTCCTACTGCGCATGTGCGACTCGCACAGTGCTTTGTAAATGGGCGGCTGCCTCCTGGGATACACATTTCCCAGAAGGCAGCGCGCCCTATTCACCAGAAGACGCCGCAATGGAGGACGAGGAAAAAGGCGACCCCTGTGGAGGAAGAGGCAGAAGAGCTACTTCTGCATAGCAACAGCCCTTTCTGGTGAGTATACATTTTTTTTTTTTTTTTTTAATTTTTCGATTTTTGGGTAAAAAGAAAAATCGGGTGGAACTCCACTTTTAACCAACCAACTCAAAACTACTGGATGGTTTGTCTTTTATATACTGTAGATTAAAAAAACTCAATACTTTGTGACTGTGTATTTGGCCTTTTAATTTGCAGGCTGAAAATCCAGAATAGCAGCAAATAAGCAACACATGTATTTAAGCAAACAAATAGGTGACCGGCTTTGTTCTGCTTGGTAAACCCCATTTCATGCTTCCTTGTTCCCTTTTTGCTTTCATATCCACAAAGCATTTATTCATGGCTAGATTCTCTGAAGTAGGATCTTGTGTACTTTCCAGTGCTCATTAACAGACCAACACGCTCCGCTTACTTTGATTCTTTTGTTAAAACCTAAAATGAACCATCTTAAGCAAGAACTTTCTTAAGTGTTATTTTTTTATCTAAACTGAGCAGAGATTTTATCTGCAATGTCTAAACAAATATCTCCCTGAAAATACATTGTGTAAAAGCATCAGTAATCTCCAGCATGCATCAATCAGATCCAACCCTGTTCTGTTCTAAATGTATAGGTGTGATTAGTGGCTTTAGGGAAAAAAAACTCTAGTTGTTGGCACTGGTGCATTGAGATACACTGTGGGTCCCTCCCCCACAGGAGATATCAAGTGAAATATTGTATAATTATTTAAAGTGGAGTTTTAGGCAAAAATGTAACTCCTTTGAAAACATAAGCACTCCGCACCGCTCCTCGATTTTTTAAAATTTTTTAAAAAAATTTTTTGTTTATTTTCTTCGGGACTTCCTTTTCCATGGCACCGCGGCGAGGAACATCACTTCTGCGGTTTTATCCAGGCCATTAACCCCCCATCGCCTTCTGGGACCTGTGTGTGTGTCCCAGAAGAAAACGGGATAATCCAGAAAGTACTGCCAGACTCTCACATGTGCAGTTGGAAACAGGCTTCACTTTCCTGTTTCCCTTAGTAAGATGCCTGCTCCTGGAGCCGTTGGGCAGGTTCCCTGGACAGGTCCTTACAGTTGCCATAAAAAGTATGTGAACCCTTTTGGAATAATATGGATTTCTGCACAAATTGGTCATAAAATGTGATCTGATCTTCATCTAAGTCACAAAAATGGACAATCACAGTCGGCTTAAACTAATAACACACAAATACTTAAATGTTACAATGTTTTTATTGAACACACCATGTAAACATTCACAGTGCAGGTGGAAAAAGTATGTGAACCCCTAGACTAATGACATCTCCAAGAGACCATTGTAGTGAGGTGTCAGCCAACTGGAGTCCAATCAATGAGATGAGATTGGAGGTGTTGGTTGCAGCTGCCCTGCCCTATAAAAAACACACACCAGTTCTGAGTTTGCTTTTCACAAGAAGCATTGCCTGAGGTGAATGATGCCTCGCACAAAAGAGCTCTCAGAAAACTCAATTAAGAATTGTTGTCTTGCATAAAGCTGGAAAGGGTTATAAAAGTATCTCCAAAAGCCTTGCTGTTCATTAGTCCACAGTAAGACAAATTGTTTATAAATTGAGAAAGTTCAGCACTGCTGCTACTCTCCCTAGGAGTGGCCGTCCTGTAAAGATGACTGCAAGATCACAGCACAGACTGCTCAATAAAGGTGAAGAAGAATCCTAGAGTGTCAGCTAAAGACTTACAAAAATCTCTGGCATATGCTAACATCCCTGTTAGAGAATCTACGATACGTAAAACACTAAACACGAATGGATTTCATGGGAGGCTACCACAGAGGAAGCCACTGCTGTCCAAAAAAAACATTGCTGCACGTTTAGTTTGCACACGAGCACCTGGATGTTCCGCAGCAGTACTGGCAAAATATTCTGTGGACAGATGAAACCAAAGTTGAGTTGTTTGGAAGAAACACACAACACTGTGTGGAGAAAAAGAGGCACAGCACACCAACATCAAAACCTCATCCCAACTGTGAAGTATGGTGGTGGGGGCATCATGGTTTGGGTCTGCTTTGCTGCATCAGGGCCTGGACGTATTTCTATCATCAAAGGAAAAATAAATTCCCAAGTTTATCAAGACATTTTGTAGGAAAACTTAAGGCCATCTGTCCACCAGCTGAAGCTCAACAGAAGATGGGTGTTGCAAAAGGGCAACGACCCAAAGCATAGAAGTAAATCAACAACAGAATGGCTTAAACAGAAGAATCTGTAGAAATCTCTGCGCAAGGTACAATGCCAAAGCACAATATTGGATGCCCATAATCTTTGAGGCAATCTGATGGCGCAGGCTCAGAAAAATGTAAACAAAAATCTGTCTGTAATGTGAACACAGTTTGTCGTGCCATCCAAAAATGCGAGTTAAAAGCTCTGTCGTTTTTTTAGGAAGAAACCATATCTGAACATGACCTAGAAACGCCACGGTCTTCTCTGGGTCAAAGCTCATTTAAAATGGCCTGTTGCAGAGTGGGAAACTGTTCAGTGGTTAGACAAATTACAATTTTCCATTCTTTTGGCAACCACGGACACCTCATCCTTCGGACTGAAGAGGAGAGGGACCTTCTGGTTTGTTATGAGCGCTGCGTTCAAAAGCCTGCATCTCTGATTATATAGAAGTGCATTGGTGCTTATAGAATGGGCAGCTTGCACATCTGGAAAAGCACCATCAATGCTGAAAGATATATGCAAGTTTTTAGAGCAGCATATGCTCCCACCCAGATGAAGACCTTGCCTATTTCCTCAGGACAATGACAAGAGCATGGCTTCGGAGAAAACGTTTGTGTACTTAACTGGCCTGCCTGAAGTCCACACCTTTTGACGAATTGAAAATATTTGGCACATCTTGAAATGAAAAATACGACAAAGAAGACCCAGGATTGTTGCACAGTTAGAATTCTATATCAGGCAAAAATGGGACAACATTCTTCTCCCAAACTCCAGCAACTGATTCCTCCAGTTCCTAGACATTTACAGAGTGTTGTTTATAGAAGAGGGGATACCACACCACGGTAAACGTGGCCCTGTCCCAACTTTTTTGAGATGTGTTGCTGCCATCAATGTGCAAATTGCCTTATTGCGTTCTTAAAATGTTAAATTTGTTTTAGTTTTTAAACATTTGATATGTTTTCTATTGTTAAGAAAATATGGGTTTATCAGATTTGCAATTCATTGCATTCTGGTTTTATGTAGCTTTTACACAGCGTCCCAATATTTTTCAGAATTGGGGGTTGTACAATGGAAGCCCCAGAAAACTAATACTTTTTATCTTCTACTGTATAAGATGGGAAATGAGGTGCTAAGGAAAAATAAATAGTCCCACCATGTACAGTACCTAGATTTTATTATTTCTTCATAAATTAGATTTTACAATACAATTTTCTAATGAATTTTAACGCATTGAATGTTGAGTAATTTACTAAGGAAGATGTGGGTTTTTGAATAAATGTTGTTCTACCATTACTGGAAATTTCACAAGAAGCTGATGAAGGAATTGCTGAATAGCAAATGTAACACTACTACAAATACAGTACGGGAATTACCGGCAGAACCTGGATGCTGTCCAAATCATTTCCAGTGCTTCTGTCTAGTATGGCAAGAAGTTGTAAAGGTTGCGGAAAGTATATAATCGTTGCTTTTACACCTGTGAGCTAGCTAGTTTTTATTCAACTATTTATTGCTTCAGTGGGAATTGGCGATATCACTGAAATGAAGGCCATCGGTTCACAACAGTCACCGATATGTCTCAATTGTTCTGTTACTAATAAAATGCTGAACTTAAAACTGCTTATAGGTGACCATGATAGGTTTTTATTCTGGTAGACTGTAATGAGTTGTGCCTGATAAAATAATGTTTAACAAGGGTTGGTGATGCCAATAGATTGGTTCAAAAAGTAAGGTGACATCTTGTAGCTTTCTAAGTGTACTGGCTCCCGGGCCCTTCATTGTTGCTGTATGTCAAGGCTCAGTATTGATGCTTATCTTTTGTTTAGATTATTATCACTTTCGAGTACAATCCAAGGAGAGTATGGAATTGGCAAGGTAAGGCCTAAATATATGTGATTCTGACATTACTCATGGTCATGACGATTGATTTTGTAAGCTTGTTAATTGACCAATATTGCACAAAGTTTTTCCAACATGTTGGAATACCCTTGAGACTACAGGTGAAACTCGAAAAATTTGAATATCGTGCAAAAGTTAATTTATTTCACTAATGCAACTTAAAAGGTGAAACAAATATATGAGATAGACTCATTACATGCAAAGCAAGATAGTTCAAGCCGTGATTTGTCATAATTGTGATGATTATGGCTTACAGCTCATGAAAACCCCAAATCCACAATCTCAGAAAATTAGAATATTACATGCAATCAATAAAACAAGGATTGTACATGGAACAATATCGGACCTCTGAAAAGTATAAGCATGAATATGTACTCTGTACTTGGTTCGGGCCCCTTTTGCCGCAATTGCTGCCTCAATGTGGCGTGGCATGGAAGCTATCAGCCTGTGGCACTGCTGAGGTGTTATGGAAGACCAGGATTCTTCCATAGCAGCCTTCAGCTCTTCTGCATTGTTTGGTCTCATGTCTCTCATCTTTCTCTTGGCAATGCCTCATAGATTCTTTATGGGTTTTAGATCAGGCAAGTTTGCTGGCCAATCAAGCATGGTAATCCCACAGTCATTGAACCAGGTTTTGGTGCTTTTGGCAGTGTGGGCAGGTGCCAAGTCCTGCTGGAAAATGAAGTCAGCATCCCCAGAGTGCTCCAAAATCTCCTGGTAGACGGCTGCATTGACCCTGGACTTAAAGGAGTTGTAAAGGAAAAAAATGTTTTGCCTAAAATTAATGTCTGCAATGTAGACAGACAGAATAGTGTAATGATTCTGTTAAAAAAAGAGTACATACCTAATAAATTCCTTCATCTATATCACCTCCGGCGTTCTAGTTTCTGTTCTCTCATTCACTTCTTGGTTTGCATCGCTCGTTCATGTAAGAACTTAATTTCCCAGTATGAACTGCAGCACGTCCAGTAATTCACACCTCCTTGAAGTCTCTAACATGTAGAGAGCGTCCTGCCGCACATATGTAGTTCCCAGGAGGGGACGAGCACGTTACTGACCACCGCAGTAAAGCCTCCCTTGGAGAGTATGCAAAAGGAAAGTACTATATGGTAACAAGACTGCTGTATTTGGCAAGAAAACTCATTGCACGTTATTGGATGGCCCCGAGGGTCCCCACAGGGAAGCAATGGATTGCATATGTCAACTCCCTGTTGGTCAGAGAACACCTGGCTTACAAACGAAGGAAAGCAAAGGGTAAATTTGAGGAGATTTGGTATTCCTGGTTGAGAGATGCCAGTGTCGCACCACCAAAACTGGTGATGGATAGACTCTATGTAGAGTGCAGAGGACGTGGGGGGGGGGGGGGGGGGGGAGGGAGCGGGATATTAAAATATAGAGACGTACATTGGAATATTATAGGAATGTAAAAATGTTGTATAATGTATGTCAATTGAAATGCAACAGATGCTGAATAGGCATATTTAGGTATGGAATAAGAAAAGGAAAAAATAAAAATAAAGTGGATAAAAAAAAAAAAAAGCCTCCCTTCACGGTGGTCAGTAAAATCAGACAAGCAGGTAGTGAACAGAACAGAGAAGAAATAGAGCAACTTGTGAGCAAAAATGAACAATGAGGAAGTGAAAAGAGGAATGTCTGCAGGTAAAGGATGCTTATTGTGAAAAAAAAAATGTTTTCCTTTACAACCCGTTTAATCAAGCACAGTGGACCAACACCAGCAGATGACATGGCTCCCCAAATCAACACTGACTGTGGAAACTTCACACTGGACTTCAAGCATCTTGCAGTGTGTGCCTCTCCATTCTTCCTCCATACTCTGGGTCCTTGGTTTCCAAATGAGATGCAAAATTTGCTCTCTTTAGAAAAGAGGACTTTGGACCACTGAGCAACAGACCAGGTCTGTTTTTCTTTAGCCCAGGTAAGACGCTTCTGACGTTGTTTGTTGTTCAGGAGTGGCTTCACAAGAGAAATATGACATTTGAAGCCCATGTCCAGGATCCGTCTGTGTGGTGGCTCTTAATGCACTGACTCCAGCCTCAGTCCACTCCTTATCAATGCCCCCAACACTTTTGAATGGCCTTTTCCTGACAATCCTCTCCAGGCTGCAGTCATCCCTGCTGCTTGTGCACCTTTTTCTTCCACACTTTTCCCTTCCACATAACTTTCTATTAATGTGCTTTGATACAGCACTTTGGGAACATCCAACTTCTTTTGCAATTACCTTTTGAGACTTTCCCTCCTTATGGAGGGTGTCAATGATGGTTTTCTGCACAGCTGTCTGGTCAGCAGTCTTTCCCATGATTGCGATTCCTACTGAACCAGACTGAGAGACCATTTAAAGGCTCATGAACCCTTTGCAGGTGTTATGGCTTAATTAGCTGATTAGAGTGGGACACTTTGAGCCTAGAATATTGCACCTTTTCACAATATTCTAATTTTCTGAGGTTGTGGATTTGGGGTTTTCATGAGCTGTCAGATATAATCATCACAATTATGACAAATCACTCCTTGAACTATCTCATATATTAGTTTTGCCTTTTTAAGTTGCATTAGTGAAATACATTTACTTTTGCACAATATTCAAATTTTTCGAGTTTCACCTGTAGTCACAAGGGTATTCCAACGTGTTGGAAAACTTTGTGCAATATTGGTCAATTAACAAGCTTACAAAATCAATCGTCATGACCATGAAAAAATGTCAGAATCACATTTATTTGGGCCTTACCTTGCCAAGGCCATACTCCATGTTTCACCTGTAATTGGTGAATGTTTTTCATTGAAATACATTTTTTACTACATGTGCACTAGCTCTGTTCATTGGCTGAATTGGGAAGACAAAAATACATTGTTTCCTAGCTGTCCATGTCCAAGAATAACCAGACCTGCCTATGCCTATCTTTTATGTCGCCCATCATATTTCATTAAAATGTTTTTGGTCTTTAAAATACAGTACCAGATCCACAAGTATGCTGAGGAGAGCAAGGTCCGCATTCCTTTTTACATGCACTGCAACTTAAAAGTAGTTCTAAGCATACCCTGTTTCCCCAAAAATAAGACCTACCCTGAAAATAAGACCTAGCGTTATTTTCCAGGAGGGCTGCAATATAAGCCCTACCCTGAAAATAAGCCCTAGTTAAAAATGCTTGTAAAATCCTATAATCCACTCTATTACAGTAATATATAATGTACAATGTGTGTGTTTCTGTAATATAATTGCGGGGGAAGAGAGCTCTGGCGGGTAACAGAAGCACAGAGTGGCTCTATAACAAAGGTATTTGGCACAATTATATTACAGAAACACACACATTGTACATTATATAATACTGTAATAGAGTGGATTTTAGGATTTTACTAGCATTTTAACTCAGTTCACACTGGGGATTCCTGACAGGCAGGGAGGGAGAGGGGGAGAGAAGACATCGCATTACATCACCCCGAAAATAAGCCCTACTGTGTCTTTTGTGGCATAATTAATATAAGACCCAGGCTTATTTTTGGGGAAACACGGTATCTATAAAATGGGAGTCTCCAAGCTTTCTAAACAATGGGATGTTTTTTTGCTCTACAGACTTTAGGGGGGCCGGACTGTGGCCAGCAGGAGTGGAAAATTTCCTGGCATCAGTGGGAATAAACCACACATTTGGTATTGGTGGAGAAACAGTGCCCCATCCCTGGTTTTATTGGGAGGAATAGTGCCCCATTGTTGGTGTCAATAGGAGAAATGGTGTGTTTTGGTGTCAGTTGACAAACATGTCTCTTATCAGTGGGGGAGATAGAGCCCAAAGGGCTGCAGTTTGGTGACCACCGCCATTGAAGATGCCATAAAACAAAGCTTTATACTGAGCCACATTAAAATATAAAAAAGTTATTTTGTTTTGTTTTTGAACTATAGGAATCTACAGTGGTAATATTAGAGAAAACACGTTGCAAATTGCATCAATTCAAACTGAGCAAAATGCACATGTAAGAAGCTGACCTCCTGTCAAACAAATCACTAGAGACCACTGAATTGTGTTCCAGTACTTACTACTATTCCTGTAAAATATGAGCTTGGCCCTGCTACTCTCCACCTCCCGGCCTCATGTTGGCCCCCTGATCTGTGTGTTTCTAAAAGCGAATTGCCTTATGTTAAAACTTTAAGATGTCTCAATGTTGGATCTACTACTGTGCTGAGTGTCCAGTAGCCCTGAAAGCTGGGACCTTTTCAGATGCAACTAGCTTTCTGTTCACCAATCTAATGAGGCAGCACAGTGATGTACCAGTGGTGTGGCACAGGAGGATGAAAGAGTCGGTAATGGCTGCCAACTACTTGAACTGTTTGCTATCTGGGTATCAATTTTGGGTCAGTGAGTCATGCTTGCAATGCATGTATCTGTTATGGGGTAAATTAAAAGCATAACCATACCTTTAAAACAACTCGTGGCTAATTTGCCCCCTTACCATTATATAAATGTAACCAAATATTTACCTTAGATAAACATACTTCATCGGCCGAGGCTGGTTAATCACTGAGCTGACATGTCATGATGTACTGCATATGTGTGACCCTTTATTGATTTCAAGCGGTAGTAAACCCTTACTTGGTGAATTGACTGGTGATACAGAGATTAAACATCCTACGTAAGTTGTACCTGTTCAGATGTGTGCGAATATAGCTTTTTCTGTGTAGATTTTTACATATTTCTCCCCTCCTCACTCAGCGCCTTGCACTGTCTGCCAGTCCACTATCGCACCTTATTTAAGGCTGGATGTATTATGTTTAAGATTATGAGAGGCCTGGCCCCCAGCTATCTCTGCTCATGTTCATAAACAAGCTTTTGTTAGATCACTCGGATCTACGGGTAGAGATCTCCTTTACATCTCGGTGCCCAAGAAGATCCGGCGTAGTGGCCGGGCCTTCTCCCACCAGGATACTGTTCTATGGAATAGCCTCCCTATCAAGTTCCAGGAGGCCCCTACTATTCCGGTCTTCCGCGGGTTACTGAAGACTTGGCTTTTCACGCAAGTCTTCCCTGCGTAGCCTATCTCTTCCACCCTTTCTGCCGCTCTGTGCTGCTTCTGGCTCCTGGGTCCTCTTTTTCCCAGGAACTTTGCTATGCGCGTTGGGACACTTTGCGGTAGGACCGCGCTACATTAAGATACCTCTCAACTTACTATTTCCTGTCTGATGTCCAAAGCGCATTAAATTCGCATTTGAATCGCACTGTCTTTAGCAATGCAAAATCAAACTAAACTCCAGCAAAAATTTGCATGAGAATCAAACCCATTCCCATTGCATAAGCATGAACCCAGACTAAAGGGGCATATCTCACAAAGCAGTGGCTCATTTTACATGTGGGTGGCCAACAAGGGACCAAAAATTCCCTGAATCCTTGCTGCTGAATCTCATTTCTTTTACATTTGTCTTGTCTTTCTGGTAAACAAAAAAAAGAGTTGTATTATTATTACTGAAAATAAATGTCTTTATATAGAAAGGTGTTTTCCCAGTAATGGTATATTCTAGTACTTTTAACTGAAATTCCAGAACTCGCATGCAATATGTCTGGGTGTGTCTTTTTCATCTGAATTCCAGAACAGATGTACAGCCGCTTGCATCTTGATTCAGACATCTCAAATATTTAATTTGTGGGAGACAAAGCATGCTGATTGTGTATGCATAGTGCATAAGTAGACAAACGTAAATGGATATATTGGTTTAGAAAACAATTTCTTTGCTGAAGTGATCGTGTCCTTCAGTTGCTTTCTTGCTGCATCCATAGGGACTCATTCAGTGCAGTGTTTTTTTTTTTTTTTGTATTATTTTATTTGAAAGTAAAGTAGCTAGGTACCATATATTAAAAAACAACTTGTACCACAATAAACTGACAATGACACAGATGCAAATTCTAGATGTTACAAATACATGGTGTATGTTAAACAAGACTGAAATCGGGTAACACAGAATGACATTAGTAATCAATGACACAATCAAGTATCATGGGCTAACTCTATTCATAAGGCCTCTTGCACGCGATACTCCTGTTTTATCTACCTTTTCAGCCGATTTTTTTATTATTTATTTTTTGTTTGTATGTACATGCCCACATTTTCACAGAAATTTGCACACATGAAAAAGTATTCTCCGCTTTTGTTCTGCACAATGGGGCATGGGGCATTTTCGTGCATGAGGCGTAAATTACTGACCAAAAATGCATATATATTATGTGTATATATATATATATATATATGTGTGTGTGTGTGTGTGTGTGTGTGTGTGTGTGTGTATATGTGTGTGTGTGTATATGTGTGTGTGTGTGTATATATATATATATATATATATATATATATATATATATATATATATATATATATATATATATATATATATATATAAATTTTTATTACTGAAGAATGCATGGAGCTTGTTTACGCTCTTGTGTGCATAGGCACATTACAATTAATGGGCTGTATTTTAGCTTGGTAATAAAAAAAAAAAGCTGTACTGAGCTTTTTCAAGCTGCAGTGTGCAATAGGCCTAACTGAGACGGCACATGTACAGAGCTTGTATGGTTTGCTCCCTCCTATTTTTTTTTTTTTGAAACGGTTGAACCAGTCAGTGTGAAAGTACAAGCCCAGGCTGATAAGCAGTCATAAAACACCTTTTACCAAGTGCAAGAGAAAACAATGACTTTCTGGGTCAAGGATGGGACAGGGAGTAAAGTAGGACTGAGAATGTAGGGGAAAAAAGGAACAATCCCCCAGCCAACAAAATAATGTAATAAATAGAAAAGTAGAGGGTGGAGTGCACTGGAAAGGAAAAGGAGAAGGTAAGAGGGGGACGATTTGAGTAAAGTTATGGAGTCCAGAGGGGGAGCATCCATGAATCCGGAGACTAAGCTCTCAGTGTGTCCAGAGAATGATTGTCGATTAGCAATGTAATTCATAACAGTAGATCAACCTAGAGGGAGTTGAGACGTTTATTATTTCTAACTCGATGTAGAACACAACTTTTCAATTATATAGAAGTAAAGCAATAGGAACTCTAGATAGCCTCACTCCAGTTAACCCCTTTTATTGTACAAGAATCGTTTAAAGCATAGAAATTGCAATGGGGGTGGGGGGGTTTAAGCTGTGGACACGTTTTACGCTATATTGGCACTTGCTCATAACACAACATGTTCTATGAGCTTAAAGGAACACTAAAGGCAACATTTAAAAAAAAAAAAAAAAAAATAACAAACAGGTTATACTTACCTCCACTGTGCAGCTCGTTTTGCACAGAGTGTCCCCGAATCCTGTCTTCTGGGGTCCCTCGGCGGCTGTCTCGGCTCCTCCTCGCAAAAGCTTTCCACCTTCATGCGAGCGAGCTCGCATGGTGGAAATCTTTTGCGGGCGCGCTCCCGTGATACAGCGGCGGGCATAGCCGCCGACTGTACCAATTGGGCCCCCGGCGCGGCATCAGATGTGATTGACAGCAGCGCCAGCCAATGGCTGCGCTGCTATCAATCCGTTGAGCCTAGCCAATCAACGGCCAGGCTGGGAACCGAAGAGGATCACGAGGACGCGCGCGGGACTTTCGAGGGGTGAGGTAAATAAAACGGGGGGGGGGGTTGCGTCGGATGCTTTTTCACCTTAATGCATAGGATGCATTAAGGTGAAAAAAACATTTTACTTTTACAACCCCTTTAAGAGATTTCGTCCCGCTTCTTGTTTTTGCTAAGGAAGTGAAGGAAAATCTCCCCAATGGGACACAGATGGCAAAACAGCTGACAGGGGTTATAGCCTCCCATTCTATTCAAAATGAGAAAAAAAAGTTATGTCTTTTTAGTTCTACATTTTAAAGTGTTTCTAAAGCCAAAACTTGTTCTTGTAGAGTGGCGAGGCGACAGAACCCTTGTCAGGTTGTTATAACTGCTGGCGTCCCTGCTAGGGGACAAATTCTGATTTAGAATACTTTATTAACCCCAAGGAAATTATTAGAACAGCAATAGAGAGGAAAAAGTTCAAATGTGGATATATGTTCTGAAAAGAGGGCATTTCCCCAAACTTTGGAAACATCTCCTTACTTTTTCTACTTCTCACTTTAGGAGATTTTACTAAAGCTAAGTGTGCAACATCTGGTGCAGCTGTGCATGGTAGCCAATCGGCTTCTAGCATCAGCTTCTTTAACCAATTTACCCCCCTTCTTACCAGAGCACTTTTTGCGATTCGGCACCGCGTCGCTTTGAAAATTGCGCTGTCGTGCGACGTGGCTCCCAAACAAAATTGATGTCCTTTTTCCCCACAAATATAGCTTTATTTTTTTGGTATTTGATCACCTCTGCGGTTTTTATTTTTTGCGCTATAAACAAAAATATCGTCAATTTTTGAGAATTTTTTTTTTTTTTTGCTATAATAAATATCCCCCCCAAAAAAAAAAAATATATATATATATATATATATATATATATATATATATATATATATATATATATATATATATATATATATATATATTCCTCAGTTTAGGCCGATATGTATTCTTCTACATATTTTTGGTAAAAAAAAATCGCAATAAGCGTATATTGATTGGTTTGCGGAAAAAAGTTATAGCGTCTACAAAATAGTTTTATTGCATTTTTTTTCTAGTAATGGCGGCGATTATCGGCGACGACAACTGACATTGTTGTTTACACACACAGATCCACAGTCCTGCCATGATTGCGGGCAATTGTGGGTGCCCGGCGGACATTGCGGCCCCCGAGCACGCGCTCCAGATCCCGCACGATGCTGTGGGTGCCCCCTGGACAGCCGGGAAGCCCATGACGTCCACCCAAGATGGGAGATCCCATCTGTGGACATAATATAACTGTGGGCGGTACGGAAGTGGTTAACTTGAGTTTTAATAATAAAACATGGGCGCTGATTTTTTTTTTTTTTTTTGCACAACTGCACCAGATTCTGAGTGCTCCAGTTTTAGTACATCTCCCATTTGTGTCTACAGGACAGGACGTGAAGAGAAAATTTCCCAGTGGTACACAAGTGTAAAAAATATCCAAAACAAAAGAGTGAAGATTTATTTTAGCGTGTCTTCAATGCATTTTTAACATGTCCAGGCAAGAAGATAATTGTACATCAGTTAACTAAAGGTATTCATGGAAAAGTTGACTGCCAGTTTAAATTTAGCAAGTATAATTGGATGGGCTTTTCTGCCACATCAGCAGTAGAAGAAAGGTGGTGAGGCAATAATGGCCACCCAGGACAGGAAGTCATCTCAAAGCAGCAAAATAAAGGATTTTGAAGGAGTCTGAGGGCAACAGAACTTACTTTTTCTGAGCTCAGAATACATAATTAAATAGAATATTCAAGTTGTGTGTCTATTTACAGAGGTGGGTGTTCTTAGTCAGGTCTTGCGCAGTATTTTGAGAGTGGTTTTACTTAGACAGTTCTACAAGGAGTGGTGATTGAAGGTGGACTATTTTCTTCAGTAAAGACTTGTAGCTAGGTTCAGATAGGCAGGCGTATCGTTGCAGCGGCGTAGTGTATCGTGTTTACACTACGCCGCCGTAAGTTAGCGAGGCAAGTACATGATTCACAAAGTACTTGCCTGCTAATTTACGGCGGCGTAGCGTAAATCGGGGTGGGTGTAAGCGCGCCTAATTCAAATTTAGCTGAGGGGGCGTGTTTTATGGTAATGGAGGGTGATTGACGTATTTTACGAATGGCGCATGCGCCGTCCGTGTACATATCCCAGTGTGCATTGCGGCAAAGTACGCCGCACGGTCGTATTGGTTTCGACGTGGACGTAAATGACGTAAATCCCTATTCCCGGATGACTTGCGCAAACGACGTCGATTTTTGACGCGGAACGACGGCCATACTTAACATTACTATTCCAGCTATTTGATGGAATAACTTTAGGCCTGATAATGCGTTACGTAAATGGCGTATCTGTACTGCGTCGGCCCGGGAGTACGTTCGTGAATAGGCGTATCTAGTGATTTACATATTCTACGCCGACCGCAATGGCGCCACCTGGCGCCACCTAGCGGTCAGCCTAAAAATTACACTTTAGGATACGACGGTGTAAGACACTTACACCACTCGTATCTGAGCCTAATTTAAGCGTATCTGGTTTCCAGAATACGCTTAAATTAGCGCCGGTGCAAATTCAGACTTAGGCCGGCGTATCTACTGATACGCCGGCCTAAGTCTTTCTGAATCCACCTATTGGTGTGCAAGGGGAAGGATACCAAAAGCAGAACATATACAAAACTAGGTTTCATTTTATTTAGGGCTTAACAGGCATCTGTAGCAATCATACTAATTACCTCATAAGATCTCTCAAATTTTATCAATCCGGCAAATGCTTTGTTCAACAGTAGCAAGGTCTGATGGAGGACCATTTGAACTCTCGAAACACATTTAAGGGAATTCAATAAAGTACTACCAATAGTTTTCTGGCACCGTGACCCTTTAAAATGGTCTGCGCCTCATTCAGACATCTTCCCCAACATGTGCTGCTGATAAATGAAGCCATTCTTGCATTTTTAGTTGGTGTTATCAAATGGACACCTTCTGGCATTCAACCATTGTGAACTAACCCTCTTGCAGGGATGCCTAAAATCCGCCACATTTTTAGGCATTCCTGCATGTTTTTTTTTTACCAATTTAAATGTTGTCTTAGTGGGCCTGTACACACAAGTGCGTAAACTTGAGCTGTGTATAGATCAGAAAAAAAATACAAAAACCTGCGTTGTTCGACAATATTTTATGCGCAAACGACCAAACCCAAGAAAATCTAGAAGAATTTTTGTGTATGCGTTTGTACGAATACACTCATTTTATTCCGCCCTTTTCTGTGGATAAAGGGTGACAAGCATTTCGGCATGTATATGTAATTTTGTTTATTTATAGGTCATGGTAGGTCTCCGTAATCCCAAGGAAAAAGGGAGTATGGGCATATATTGTATATTATTGGCTGTGAAACTTCTAAACCTATTTGGCCAACCTAATTTCTTTCCTCTTTCAACTGTCTCACTAAACAAGGCTACTAGAGTCGCACTGCAGTGCTAAAAAAAAAAAATGACAGTGTGATGGTAATTCAATGTGTTTATTTTCCTGTGCAGGTTACATAATGGAATGGGCAAGCTGATCCTATAACGTGGGCATTTTGTAGCCAACATCTCACATGCACGTTGAATAAACCTTCCATTAGAAGGCCTCACAAAAGATCCATATGAAGGATTTCTAAGCAATGGATCACAAGATCAGCTGCCCAAATGTATGCATTCCTAGCTCTGATGAGCACAGAGAAAAAAAAAAGAGATTTACTGTAAGTACAGCGTTTTTTATTTTTACAAATTTTATTTTTAAACATTACAAATAATAAAATACAACATCAAAATAATAATACAAATGTAAAAGGTAAACTAATATAAACAAATACAAATAAAGGTTTCATTTATATTTTTCAATATGACTTCACACAACAAGACTATATATAGGAAACATACAGTAAGATATCTCCACTTGTAGAGCTTTTGAATATAATCGGTTTCATGAAATTAAATCGCAGTTCAAGGAGAGCAACATACTGCAATTGTTAATATTTACGCGTGGGTGAATAATATGCCCAAATCAAGATTAAATACAATTTGGAGTAAAAGATCTGCGTATTATTAGTCAAATGCTCAAAAGGGCAAATTTAAAGGTAAATAAATGAAAAATAAACTAAAAAGAAACCCCCTAGTGCAGGGATATGCAATTAGCGGACCTCCAGCTGTTGCAAAACTACAAGTCCCATCATGCCTCTGCCTCTGGGTGTCATGCTTGTGGCTGTCAGAATCTTGCTATGCCTCATGGGAGTTGTAGTTCTGCAACAGCTGGAGGTCCGCTAATTGCATATCCCTGCCCTAGTGGTTAATTTTAAGGCCTCCCAGCGTGTAGGTTATGCTTTCATTTTAGTACACTTATCTTGTTCCCATGTCTTCTGGTCAAGTGATATGCTGGATCTTTTTCTCGGCTCAGAGATGCAAAAAGCAGCACTGCCTGTCAATACCAATTTCTGCATGGTTACATAGTGAATGCAGGACTTTGTTGAGATGCCCCCTCAAGGGGTGGCACCACAATGCCCTGCATTTACAGTAATATCCTCCAGTCTTTTAGATTATGTGATGCTGGCTTTTATTTAACACAAAAGACCTAAGGGCATCTTGTGACAGATGTTGGGCTGGCGAGTGGGCATCCTAGGCAAGCTGCATTTGCATGCAGACCACCCTAGGTAAGGCCCAAATGTGAAATCAGAAATAACTGAAATCCAGTGAATAGGAGGGGCAGGCCAGGGTCAAGAAGGCTGGCAAGGAAAGGGATAAATGATGCTGGATTTGCTTAAACCAGGTAATGAGTTGAGCTCTGTTTGACTTGCTGGAGGTTCTAATGTACACTTTGAGAATCTCACAGTGTGCAGTGCAATCAGAGTATAAGAAATGTCAGTAAAGTAGAACTGTGCAAAACTTGAGGGTAGGGCTGGAGCTCTACTTTAAAGCGGAGTTCCGGCCGCAATTTCACTTTTTAAATATAAATACCCCTGTAATACACAAGCTTAATGTATTCTAGTAAAGTTAGTCTGTAAACTAAGGTCCGTTTTGTTAGGTTGTTACAGCATTTAGACACTTTATAAAATAGAAATTGACTGGGGCCATCTTAAGTGTGTGCATCATGAAGCCAGACTGTATGACTTCCTGGATTTCAGCCTTGCACATGCTCAGTGCTGCACAAGCAGTGTCAGATCAGGTTTCAGCACCTGTGCTGTCCAAGTCACATGATTCTTCGAGACTGGGCAGTGCACAGACTCCTGGAAAGTTACACCCACTACATTCCCAGGAGTCTGTGCGGTGTAGGTTAGGAAGCTTAAGCACCTAGGTGCAGCAAGTGGGAAGATTAACTATTCTGCCTAGCAACAACACTTTGAAGGCATCTAAAAAAAAAAAAAAAAAAATTTGTAAAGGACTAATGACATTTTTTTAAAACTACTGATGTAATGTTATATTTATAGGTGGAACTCCACTTTAAGCATGGGTTGTATGTGTCTAGACTTGCCTAATAGCTGAGGAAATATTTTGCTTGTCAACCGATCACAAATGACACTGCTACTTTGCTATCATTTGCATACAAGAAGTTTTGTTACAAAGCCAGGAGTGGTGTCTGTCCTGTAGCATTATGTGTCAGCTGTTCAAAAATTACTGTAGATAAATAGCAATGATGACATTTGTGAATGGATTAAATTAATGTTTTTTGTCTTGGCAGGTTTACAAAGTAATAGTGTCCATGGGACGGAATGAATGGTTTGTGTTTAGGAGATATGCAGAATTCGATAAGCTATATAACACGGTAAGCTGATATTTCTTTGAGATTTGCTTGTAGATATCATAGTTTTGGGAATAGCACCTGTTAAATTGGCTTAGACTTTAGGCTAGGTTCACATCTGTGTTGTGAGGTTATGTATATGTGTCAATGTGCACTTTTACACACGTCAACGTATGTTGCATTCTGGCAGCCCATTTAGTTGAAGGGGCACCAAACTGCCCCAAAATGCATATCCCCCCCCCTTTTTTTTTTTTTTTTTACACAGCTAATATGTTACCATGCACTGAGTTTGCAAGGTGCACTGTGATTCCATTAAAACGTGCATTTTCATGCCCTGGCGGAAGCCGCAGCACACAGATGCAAATGAAGCCCAAATCTTCTCATCTGTACTACTACCATATGCCCCCATTTGGGTATCCCAGACCCACCTATCCAATCATTCTGAAAATGACTATCTGGTGATAATCTCATGTCTGTGGGTGCAGATGTTTAGAGGGAGCAGTCTATACTTTGCTTGTCTCTCTACCACAGGGGTGCCCAACATTTTGAAGAGTGAGGGCCACTACAGCGACTTGGTACCTGGTTGCGAGCCACAATGAGCGCAGTGGGCAGATGAAAGGTCCATGTCCACTCTGCATATGCAGGGCGTACACAGTCCTCTCTAATCTGAGCCCTCTGATCCAGACGGAAGGGGAAGGATCTCCTTTTGTTTAGTGGATTGGATTGGAGGTAGGAGGGTGTAAACGGACACAAGTCCACCATAGAGGTGAATGGTTGCTTTCACACTGATGCATTGGCATTTACCCAGCGCAGTGCACCTGTGGCTTTCCTGCAGGTTGGTTTCACTTTACCTATTCTATCTTGTAGGTAATAACAGAAGTCTATGGCTCAATGCAGGTAACCCGGAGGTGCAGTGTGCTCCACCTGGGATCAGTTTGAAAGCAGCCCAGTAACCACTGCAGAACAGATATGCCCATATATACACTGTAGTTTTCGTAATAAACTTTCCATTAAAAACAAATGGTCTTCCATTCAGTTTTTGCCAGCTGGCCCAGGCACAGTGCATTTGGTATCACTTCGCCTGTGACAGGAGCCGGCACTATACAGGCTTATGAGGTCGTGGGCCACATGTAGCCCCCAGGCCACTGGTTGGGCACCCCTGCTCTACTACATGCCCATGTCAACTGATTTCTGCACTGAATTTGTTAACATTTGCCTAAATCCTGTGACTGTTCTGATATTGTCTATTATTCTGTTAGCTTAGAAAACAGTTTCCAGCTATGAACCTGAAGATTCCTGCAAAGAGGATTTTTGGGGACAATTTTGATCCAGGTAAAACAAATAATCTTTGGTGGTCTTCTGTATATGTATTTTTGTCAGAGTAATAAATTCACCCATTGCTTATGCCTGTCCCTGATTTATGTGAGAAAATCATAGACACTATAATGTAAAGGTTTCACATCTGCAATTCATCCTTTTGGCGACAAGATGAAGATATGGAGATGCTGACCTTTTTCCTTCTAGAACTTCCAGAAACACAAAGCACACTGCGAAGTGTAGTTTGTAAGCAGCATTTGGACACTGCATTTCCCAAAGGCCCGTGAGGGAAGGGGAGATCCAGGAACACGGAAAAAGGATTGTTGAGGGGAGTTCTACCTGGGACAAAGGAGAGTGAGGTGTGATTACTGTCTGGAACTGAACTTCCAAGGGAAGCGGAAGACCAGAGCCGCTGCCAGTATACATGCCATGCTGTGTCAGTCTGTGCAGAACTG